>NC_136069.1:168004901-168292276 GCF_964261635.1 Lissotriton helveticus | reverse complement strand
CGGAGAGAGCTGCTGTGGGAAGACCGGCCACGCATAGCTTTTCAAAACCTAGTACTAGCATGGTATGACGGGCATCGCTCTCCTGACATAAAAAAATATTACTGGGCCTCTCATCCAGCAGCAATTAACCATTGCACATATAGAAGCGAGGATGACCCCGGGAACAGGATGGGCAGGTGGCTACTTCAGGGGGGTAACTTTAATAGAGCCATCTACTTCTTTGCTGTAAAGACTTCACTCACTGGACCTACCCAAAACGCAGTACACGTCTGGAAGGCAGCGAACAAAAGTTTGGGTGGGATCGGCGACTCACACAAGCCACGCCATTGTGGGATGCCAAGCAATTGGGTCCTCTGCGAACCTCAAAAGGGTTTGGAAACTGGGATTTGATCGGGATCTCACAGATTGCGGATCTTTGACAGAAGAGGGCAGTGCTGTCCTTTGCCACCCTACAGAAAGAGTATGAGTTAGCCGATTCAGAATATTTCCGCCGTCGAACTTTGGGACCTTCTTGACTTATCCTCCCTGGACGTCGCATTCCTGACGGAGACATGGTTGAACCCCTCATTGGCGCCTGACATTAACATAGCCATCCCGGATGGCTACAAGATCACCCGCAGGGACCGCACCAACAGACCGGAAGGAGGAATCGCCATCGTCCACAAGAATACCCTCAGAATCTCGACCAGCACTGAAGACACCCTCTGCACCGCGGAACACCTGCACTTCCAGATTCACACTGACCCCAACACCACCCTCAGCGGAACCCTCGTCTACAGACCCCCGGACCACGGCCACAGTTCAGGCCTCCACAGGCTACATCCTCCTTGGAGACCTGAACTTCCACCTTCAGAATGCCAACGACAGCAACTCCACCGCCCTGCTCCACAACCTCGCCAACCTCGGACTCAAAACAGCTCGTCACGCCACCCACTCACTCTGCCGGACGCACGCTCAACCCCATCTTTAGGTGTGACATGCACTAATGTCCAACCAGTCCAACGGGGAATCTCTTCCGGAAGCGTCGCCGTTGGAAGACAGATTGTTAGATGGCTACATGCCCACAAAAGCGTTCTCCCTCACGTACAAAAAGCTTGTCCACAACACTTCTGATCCACTTGTGCAGACCAGGGGGCGGTGGGAGAGAGATGGGCTAGAACTTGATGATGAAGAATGGCAGGAGAAGTTGTTTTACCCCAAAGAAGTGGCAGCCTCTTCAGACTCCCCCTGGTTCAATTAAAGATCCTAAGTGTCAGTGGCCAGGCTCGTTAGCATGGGGCAAGCATCTGATGGGATGTGCAGAAGGCAATGCGGACAAGAGGGTACCTTCCTACACACAATATGGGAAATTGTCACTATCCAGAATTACTGGAGGGGGATACACAAAAGTATAAATGAGGTGCTTGGGGTGGGGCTCCAGCGAGAATCAAAACGGTGTTTATTAAATGTATGGGAGCCTACTGATGTGAACAGGGGGAAAACTTGGGTAACACTGGACCTGATGGTGGTCAAGAGGAATATTGCCTAACTGTGGGGATTTGGTGTGTCGCCTACATTAGCTTCATAGAAGGCAGATCTGGATTGGTGCATGCTGAAGGAAAAAACAGTGTATGTAGCGCAGGGATGCCCCAAAAAGTGGTCTGCAATTTGGGACAAATGGAATGTGTATAGAGGAAATATTTGTGTCCCGCCCGCTGTACCGTCTCTGGAGGAGCCTCTTACACCCTGAAGCCCTACCTCCCTGACCTGCTGTTTTGATTTGTCACAACAGTACTGTCTACTTGTGTTATTATCTGACATGTAATGAATAATGCCGTACTTTTTGTGTTTAATAAAAAGAATTATTAAAAATATATATGTTTAAGAAGTTCATCTCTAACTGTAATCAATATAATAATTCACAAATACTATTTTGGGCAAAATCGAACCGGATAGTCTTTCGACTTCATCATGAATATTGTTTCTTCTTTTGAAAATATAATAGTTGGTATAATAATAGTAGTTGTACTAACACCAGGACATTCATTCTGGAATTTGGATTAATTTGTTTGCTTTGCAAGAACCCACATGGAGCATACATGCACTGAAAAGTATTTCAAGACATGGAATGCCATTTTTTAGAAAAATAATATATATAAAATGATACTTTCCTGATGAAATGACTTCCCTTTCAAAGACTGTTTTAGACCTGGGTTTCTAAAATCTGCCCATTAACCAACTCAGTCCAAATCTATTTAACATATGAAATATCTTACTTCTCAAAGTATTTCATTTCACCAAGCTAAAAATATAAATGAGACACAAAGTAAAATCTTAGAGAAAACTGAACCAAAGGTGATAAAATAAATGTCACAACAAAACATAATAACATTGTTTAGCTATAGAATGTGCTGAACTAAAATAGAACAGATACAGAACTTGAAACTCTCTTACTAAGATGAAGACTGCCATGGAAGGAAAAATAGTGAAAATTAAAGCATCTGTTTTTACACCTTCTTTAAACTATGGATACTCTGTCCACAAGATACAAGCGAAAGTTTAACATAAATGAATTGATGAAAATGAGCATATACAGGGTGGCAGATCCTCAACAAAAATAACAAAAACAGAATAGCATGATGGGCAAAAACAATTATTAAAACGTCATGTTTTCAGACCCCTTTGGAATATCTGGTGGTCCTTTTTAAACAAAAAAGGTTTTATTAAGATTTACAGCACATCACAACACTACGATACATAAAGAAACCACAAGATGCCAGCAGATTTAACACAGAGACTAGTCAGCAGTAATCAGTTTTGATAATAGAGGTACAGTAAGAGGAAATAACGGAGTAAGTATGCTCAGCAAAGAAAGGGCATCCCTCTACAAAATGGCATAGGACCACAGTGATGCTGTGTACACAACGTAGAAGGAGCACGGTTTCCTCCAAAGACACCCATCATGCAGCGCATAACCCACAATGCCTCATCCAAACTATTGTGAAGAAATGGACGATGAAAATAGGGAGATCCGAGAACACTAGGGGACGTCACCATAGGCCGGACTAGCCACTCCTACATCCAAAGCCGGTATGGAGCAGTAAGAAGATGAAGCATCCACAATCACCCGGCCCCATCAATCCAATTTTGGGCAAGCTAAAAAAATGGTATCCCAGGCAGGTAAAATCTGTATCTTATTACTTCACCGAGCCTCCTCCATGCGAATCGTCTCCCTCATAAAGTTTGCCCACTTTGTCAACTCCAACCACCATGGACAGACTTACAACTCCTAGTCAGTTGCCTGTGGAGTTGCCTCAGGAGAGGTCCAAGAACCTATTGGTAGCCTTCCTAACTGCTGAATGTTCATGAAGGACCAGCAAGCATAAATGAATGCTCCAAAGGAATTCCCTATCCGTACTACCGTCCCCCCCCCTGAACCACCTGGAGGACGTTGTCTAAAAGGGCAACAAGAGCAGGCAAGTCCAGACCATGTGGAAGAAATGTGCATCCTCTAAGGTGAAACCAAAACACTCCGAGGTCACAGGCAAGAACATAACATGTATGCGTCGGGGAGTCAGACAGCCCCGGTGTAGGTAAAAGAATTGAATGAGTCTAAAGTGTATATTTCTAGACACGCTAGGACTAAAATCCAATATCTTCCTCCAAGAGGAGTCAGAGAGAGGCATTGCGAGGTCTACTCAGCCTAGCCAAAGGGGCGAAAGATCTGGCCGCATATCCTCCAGCAATGCCATGTAAAGTAATGTGACCCCTTTTGTTTGACCAGTGATGAGGAAGAGAAACCGCATTCAGTCGTGCTCCGGATGCTCTGCAATACCAGCACTCCACCAGTCACCAATCTTACGCATCAAGGAACCGTGAAGTATGAAACAGCCTGTCAGGATATCATAGGACCCCTAGAGATCGGTAAAAGGGCACAATTCACCCCTTATAAAGAGATCACCTACATCAATCCCGGGTGCTGGCTACTCACGGAGACCAGGCCACCCCACCGGGCAACTCCAACACCAAATTACCAGAAGAAGGAGCTCACAAGTGTACGGAGGTCGGCGACTGCGTCTACTGTACAGCACAAGCCCAAACATACCGCACAGTCCTAATCAGGATATTCGAGGCCCACACCCTGGAAGCAGGAGCTTGCTTCAGTAGGAAGCCCAAGATGCAGTCCTTGGAAGGAGAGACACATTCAGCAACATCCACACCATCCCACAGACAGGCCCACCAACGGGTGACCCAATGAAGCCACACTGCTACGTAATATAACTCAAAATTTAGTGCAGCTAGAACCCCACAACCATTGGCAAATGTAATTTCCAGAGGACCACGTGGAGGTGCGAGCCTCAATAAAGTGACAGGAGGAAGCCATCTAGTTCTCGAAAGAATTTTTGAGCAGGGGACCGGCAAATAAAGCACACGCTGCAATATTATCATCTTGGATACGGCTACATGGCCATTCACTGATAGGGGCAATGTAGTCCTGAAGGCAATGGAGAAATAAAGCCCAGCCATCACACATCCAAAGTTCCCCTCATACAGCGACTATGGGTAGCGTTAAACAGCCAAACCTAAGTACCGGACCATAACATGTTCCCATTTCAATGTTGAGGCCGGCAGGGAGAGGACCATGAAAAGGAGCAAACCTCCTCAAAGGATAAACACATGACTAAGACCAGTTGACCTCAAGCCTTGAGTGAACACCGAAATCCGAAAATGCTCGTATTGCCTCAAGGAGGTCGCAAATATCTGGTGGTCCTTAATGGTTCTCTGCACTGGCATGTGTTCCAGGTATGGTGTGATTCATGAAAATGCTTTCCGAACCAACAGCATGTAAGCAAAACTGAACCTATGAATATGGCAAAGGGCATAGCTCCAGGAGTGACTGTGAAGAAATTGGCGGACAGTCATCTACATGGCCCATTACAAACGCACAGGCCTTTCAAGGTGATACTTAGTGTACTGGGGTCAACAAGTTTGACTAGATGGAAATCAGCAGGAAAGACCAAGCTCAAGTCTTGCCACAGCATTTTTTAGGGTCTGTAACCTGGAAATTATCAGCCAGATTCATCATCGGCATGTTTTGCGAGTCTGTAATAGCGAATAATGAGGAATTGCTATTACAGACTCGCAAAACGGGATTCATGTAGGAATCGCAATATTTATTGCAATTCCTACAGCTTCCTTATTTGCAATTAGCTAATTGCTAATCGCAAATACGGAATAACTCCCCATTCATTCCTATGGGGCCCATAGGAATGAATGGGGCCCATAGGAATGAATGGGAAGACATATCAATGTGCGAATCGCTATTAGCGATTCGCATTTTGATTTTGCGATTTCAAGGGTGCAGGGGTGTCCAATGGACACCCTGTTGCACCCCTGAAATGACATTGGATGCTGGTGTTACGCACACACATGTCCTTGGGACATGTGTGTGTGTAACATACAACTTAGAAAAATGCACTTAAGTGCATTTTTCTAAGTTTCCGCTATTTACCACGAGGTTTGACTTCGCGGTAAATAGCGGCCCAAATTTGCGAATTCGCAATTTTTAAATGTTTCATGAATTGCATCTACAGAATCTCAAATAGAGATTCCTTAAATGCAATTCCTCGCAAATATGCGATTTTGCAAATAGCGATTTTTGCATTTGGGATGATGAATCCCAAATGCAAAAATTGCGCTCGCAAAGGGCCAGATTCTGAGAATCTGGCCCTTTGCGAGCCGATTTTTCGTTCATGAATCTAGCTGTAAGTATTTGGTAACGTCCAAATTGATACATTTTCCATAGTTGATGCGAAACGATAGGACTGCCTGAATAAACTTCTTTCTGCAGTCAATAGAAAGAATTATGCAGTATTTCCACGCAGTAGGATTATTCTGATGATTTCTTCACCTTGGGCTTACAAAATGAGGCTTTGTCTAAAATGATTCTGAGACTGAATATGTATTTAAGGCTGTCTCGCATTTTGGGAGGCCTCCAAATATCCTCTGACTAGGAGAATTTGGAACCACTAAATAGGGTGTTCTTTGTTTTAACTGTGTTGAGTTTAATGGATCATATCTAGTTGACACTGGAAACAAACATGCTTGGAAGGTGATTCATGTGGGAGACAACTTTTGGTCCAACCTAATAACTTGTCTTGACACAGCAAAGAAATGGAGCCCAGAAAGGCAGATGGGTTTTGCCAAGCAGGTGCCATATGCCAGTACTTGGATGGCAATTGTTTGGAAGCAATTATGAATATTGCCCGTTGCCAATCTTTTATGGTCAGCCAGTATTGTCTCTGCTTTTGCTGGATGCTTTTAAAATGTGCCAGGACTAGCCAAAGTTAATAGTTTTTACAGGCATGCTGCATGACACAATGGGACAGTGAAATGCAGTTGCTTCCTGAAAATATTGTTTTTATACTTTCAATATGGCCACTGGGTTGCTTCTTCATATTAAGTCACCAAATGTGGTGGCCATCTTTAAAGTAATGAACATAATATTTTCTATACTTTTAGGTATAAAATATATACAAGTTTAAAAAGTCATTAACCACTACTGGCTTTGCCAATGCCAGGACTATATGTGGCCAGGGTCCAGGGGGTCTGTACACGAGGGTTCCTCTGAGGGTGGTGTTGGGATTGATGTGGATCTGGAAGTGCAGGGGTTCTGTGGTGCTGAGGGTGTCTTCGGTGTTGGTTGAGATTCTGAGGGTGTTTATATGAACAATGGTGATTCCTCCTCCCGGTCTGTTAGTACGGTCCCTGCGGGTGATCTTGTAACCATCCGTGATGGCTATAGCAACATTGAGTGCTGATGAGGTGTTCATCCAGGTCTCTGTCAGGAAAGCGATGTCCGGGGAGGAGGTCCCAGAGTTCGACGCCGTGCCTGTGGACAGAGCGGGTGTTGAGCAGTATGCATCTGAGGTGGTTGTTGCCTGCTTTGGTGGGGAGGACAGGACGTGCTGGGGTACGCTGGCTGGTGAAATTGCAGTATCGGCAGGTGAATGGTCCGTGGGTGTGCCTTGGGGTGGCCTGGAAGCAGTAGGTAGAATGATCGGTGTTAAGTGCGTGGAGGATGTTGGCGTCCTAGCGGCATCTGGCGTTGCGGTGTTCGTGGGGGCCAGGGTTCCTGGCGCTGGTCGCGGACGGGCTTGCCTTAGGCGCGCCTTTCGGCACGCCCGCTGCAAGGCCATAAGTAGGGGAGGGGAGCTGGACAGTAGGTAGGGAGGCGGGAAGCGGGGCTGAGCCGCAGGGAACAGTGGCGGTCGAGGGGAGAGAAATAGCGCGAAGCCCAAGTGGCAGGGCACTAACAAAACAAGAAATGTACAGTACAATGGAGGCAGAGATCATTAAATTAAAAAGGGGTACTAGAGGCAGAGATAAATTAAATTAAAAAAGGGGCACTAGAGGCAAAACCACACGGGACACTGAGGGAAAGATACCGATGGGTGCGAGCTGCAGGCACGAACACCAGGCTGCAGGAGGGCTCAGGACACTGCCCTACCACGCGGAGCTGCCAGGGAGAGTGCTGACCTGGACCAGAGGTCTAGGAGTCAGTCTAAGGCCAACAAAAACATATTTCAGCAAAAATGGAGGGGGAAAGGCAAACAGTCTGGGGGAAGACTACCCCAAGGATGACAGGTCTAACAATGTGTTTAATTAAAAAAGACGAATACAGTAGTCATTCTTTAAAGTACGTTAAGAAGGGATTCCTGTAGAGCTGTGGACACGAGGAAAGATTCACACTGTACACGGATGACATCCTCTTGTCTCTGCTGCTCCCACTTCAGGGAAATAACAAGGCCATAGCATGGCAAACATTGATCCCCATATGGTGACTCAGCTTCCACTACTTGGGCATTCATATAGTCTAGGAGTCTCAACTTCCCACCTGTACACACCTAAAAGGTAAACAAACCTCCAACTATGGGCATTCCTGACACTTAATGTCCTTGGTAAAAATGCCATTTTGAAAATTATAATACTCCAAAGCTTCTAACTGATAATCCCAATACATGTTTCAGAGCAGTTATATCTACAATCTACTCCTTCCTCTCGGAGAGACCGGCCCCACCACATTGGTATGGATAAGTGCCGCCTTTCGGTGTAGGAGGGTGGGATGGGTATGGCAGGCCTGCAACTCTATTTCCATGCTGCATAACTCCTAGTTATTAGTGATCGACTGTTTGGGGGTTTGGAGTGACCTGGCATACTGAGTGGAACTCTGCCTTCTGGGTCTTGACAGGATGACGGGGATGCTTTACAGCAAATCTATTGCTTGAGACCTTCCGGAGGTCACCAAAATGATCTTCTTTACACAAGCGTAGGGCATTGTGCTTAATTGGGTGGAATAAGACACTTGCACAACAAACTCCACTCTGGGACGGCTGATGTCTCTACAATAATGCACCCGTAGTCGGCTTCGCCAAGTTGGATAAGATTAGTATTACTATCCTGGGGGACATCTGGCACAGGGACCACTTGCATAACTTCCAAGATCTGCAACTTCACTTCCATATGTACAAGACCTAATTTCACAAATATCTGCAACTACGGCACACCCTCTCCAGTCACGAAATTGCACCGACTGGCTAACCTGAACACAACCCCTTGTAAGCCAAGCTCCTGATGGGTGGCCTTGGGAAGTATGACAGATCTCAAATATATTATACCCTTGTGAATAACGCCTTAACTGTCTTGCTATTCTTAGATGAAAATTTCCCCTGGAAGATGGTAACTGCCAAGACGTTTGCATGGCTCCCCGGGAACTTGCTATAGCCTTCCGCCTCGGACTAATTAAACTGGATTACCTACATGTGACATATCTTACCCCTCGTAGTCTCTGGAGTGCAGGCAAAATCCAGCATTCCCCCTGTTTCTGCTGTACCTGCGAAGACACTGACTTATTCCATGTGATTTGGCAATGCCCCAAAATTGCTTATTACTGGCCCCACCTTGGAGGTGTCCTGGACAGGTCCTTGAATGGCTGATCTATTTAATGACGAAAATAACTTTATTGGGAATCCTGGAAGGTCTTGGCAGCACCCGGGGTGAACCCTCCATTTGATAATTCCCTATCGCCCTATTAGCAAGCTGTCGCTAACAGCAGTTAACCATTTGTGAAAAAGGGACCAGTAGCAGAACAATTAATATCATAAACGCCAAAAAGGTGAGCATCTGTAACAGTTTCAAAAACACAACGACATGAAAAGAATCTAGGGCCCGATGTAGGTCGGTCGGTAACGGACGAAAATCGGTATTTTCGGCCGTTACCGATCGGTATCGAGCCATCGGGATGTAGCAGTCCGAAAACCGCCCAAATCGGTGAAAATACCGAATCGGAAAAGTTACCGATTCGGTAGAATACCGAATCGGAAAATACACAGATTCGGTAAGTATACCGAATCGTTAACGAACCGAATCGGTAAAAATAGGGATTCGGAAAAATCACCGAATCGGTAGAATACCGATTCGGAAAAACCACAGAATCGGAAAAAAAATACAGATTCGTTAACTAGCCGAATCGTTAACAATACCGATTCGGTAAAACTGAAGATTGAGATGTAGGAAAGCTCTGAAATACCGAATTAGCTTCAAATTCGGTATTTAAGAGTCGGTAGTTACCATAGATTTGAATCAGGTGGTAACCAGGTGCAAACTATAAAAATGGACCCAAAATGCATTTCTTCTTGCACCATGGCTGCATTTTATGTCATAGCAAGACGGCTACGGCTACAGCAGGAAGGAGAGAGGGAATGGCTGAGACAGGAGCAGGTGTATAGAGAGCGGATCACCCTGTCCATGCTGACAGATGCAGAGATCCTACAGAGGTACAGGCTGGACCCAGAGACCATCTTAGAGCTCATTAGGGACCTCCAACCCCTGTTGCAGCACACCACCCCTAGGGCACACGCAATCCCAGTGCACGTGCAGGGGCTATGCAGCCTACACCTGCTTGCGTCTGGCAGCTATCAAAGTGCAGCAGCTGTGGTAGGAGGGGTGACCCAGAGCAGCCTGTCAAGGTTCTTCCACAAGTTCCTTGACGCCATGATACAAAGGATGGACCAATACATTTCCTTCCCTGCAACCCATGCAGAACTGGTACAGACAAAAGCAGACTTCTACCAGAAGGCAGGATTCCCCCACATCATTGGCTGCATAGATGGCACACACATTCCGATTTGCCCCCCTGCTGACACGGAATACGTATACCGCAATCGGAAGTCACGGCACACCATAAATGTGCAGGTGATTTGTAATGCGAAGTGTGTCATCACTGACGTGGTAGCTAAATTTCCAGGGAGTACCCACGACTCCTACATTTTCCAAAATAGCGGAATTTATGCACGGCTGACGGCAGGGGAATTCGGCGAAGGATACCTCCTAGGTAAGACACAGGGTCAGACCCCCATAACCTAAATAGCAGTGTGAAGTACATGTATGCATGTGAGTAATGTTACCCCTTTTCCTTCTAGGCGACAGTGCATATGCCCTCCGCTCATTCATTCTCACCCCCTACCTCAACCCCTCAACACCCAGCCAAAGGAGGTATAACCGTGCGCACAAAAGCACAAGGAATGTAGTAGAACCGACCTTCGGCATCTGAAAAAGCAGGTTCAGATGCTTGCACAAGAGCGGAGGTGCAAGGCAATATACCCCCATCACCTGCTGCAAGATAATTGCTGTCTGTGCAATGCTGCACAACCTTGCGGTCAAGAAGGGCACAGAGGTAGAGTTGTCTGACTACGAGAACCCTGACGATGACATTGCTGTGCCACAAACACAACCTGCTGGAGTGTCTACACCAAGTGATGGCAGGGTCAGACGTGAGGAGGTAACAGACAACTATTTCTGAGTGAGTACAGATGCACAGACACGTTATGGATGTGAAGAAATGAAACTTTTTTAATTGTGGTACAACGTTACAGCACTGATGTGCAACAAATGAAATGATTAACTACAATGTGGGGACAGGAAATGGGCCGGGTAGCCTCACCCACACTGGCAGTGTCATTTCCTGCTGCGCTTTGCAGACCCACTGGGATGCGGCTCCCCCCCTTCTGCATGTCCGGCTGCCTCTGCGGAGCGCCTGGAGCTCCGGCGCGGCTCGGACACTGCGCTGGCCGGACTGCTGCGGCTGCTGCTGTCCCCAGCCTCGGCCACGTCCAGGGCAGGATTCACCACTGTGTTTGAAATGATGAGTGTCTCCATGACACTGGTGATGCGGGCCATGCCCCTGGTCACCTCCGCAGTGTTTTGAGTGAGGCACTCTTCCATATTAGCGCCTCGGCGGCATAGCAGGGTTGTTGCTGCGGCAAGCCGGTTAATTGCCCGGTTTTGTACACGGGCATCCCTGCGCCTTATGTGCTCATGCTGGTCCATCTTGGCACACAGCTGTGTTATGGCAGTTGTAATGCGCCGCATTCCTGTTGCAATTTCACGGTTACTTGCCACAAACTCTGCAAATCCCTTTGTCATTCCCACCATCTGCAGGTTATGCTCACGCAATTGCCGGTGGCAAGCGAGGATGGACTTGGCCTGCATCCGCTGGATTCGGACCATGCTCCCCTCAAGCCCTTGGAAGACGGTGCCCTCCCGTGATGGATTTGCACTGCTGGAAGTGCGTGGGTGGCGGCGATTGGTGCTGGTCTGCTGGGTGTCCTGCTGTGCCACAGGTGTCACAGGTGTGGGTGCTGGTGCCTGACCCGCAGCTCCCTCCATGATGGACAATGGGGCCACAATACTCCTCCTTGCTGGAGCAGTGGCAGGTGCTGGCTGGGACCGTGTGGGTGAGTTCTCTGGTGAGAACTGCAATGGTGGAGATTGTGACAAGTGGGGGGAGTGGGGAGATAAGAGGGCATGTCCTGAGTCATCCTCATTGGCCACGGCACTGCTGTCCTCCACCTCCTGCGAGGAATCCATGCTGCTTGGCCCTGCCACCGCACTGTCTGCTGTTGCTGGAGCTGAGACTTGTGCAGCTGCTGCTTCACTACCTGATGGCGCCCCTAGGAATAAAGTAGCATTTGTCAACTGAGCGGAAATGTCTTACTGTCACTATGCTTCTTTCTTAAAGTGCATTGCGGTTTAATGTGCACTGTAAATAGTTCCTACATTAGCTGTCTACATTTTCCATCATGCATTGCTCATGTATTTTGCTAGCAGTACTGGACTGGAGTTTGGCTGTACATTGGGGCCAATGGGGAGGTGACTGGTAGGGTGTGTCATGCTGTGCATGCTTCTTACCTTTTGCTTTGGCTCTGGCTGAGCTGTCCATGTCCCCAACTCCAACTACACTCGCAGTCTCAATTGTTGTGGACACCAGTTCCTCCAGTTCAGTGAGGGGGGGCGCGGGGTTCCTGCCTCCACCGGTCAGTCCTGCCTACTTGTGCAGCTCCGCCAATTTCCTCTTGGTAAGGCTACGGATATCATAAAACCTCTTCTTGAGGTCATCCATGCTCCTGGGGGTCACACCAACAGCATTGACCCTCTCACTGATGGCACTCCACAGTTTCCTCTTTGTTGACTCAGGGACAGCCTCCCATACAGCTGCCTGTGGACCCTCACCACCTCCTCCACCAATACTTGCAGCTCCATGCTGCTGAACTTCACCTTGCGCTTTCTCTCAGCCTTCTGGCTCTCAGAGCTGCTTGCCATTTCCACTGTGTTCACAGATCTCCAAACACTCTCTCTGCTGCTCACTCTCACTGCTCAGCTCTGGCTGCCTCTCCAGAAAGTTCTGATGAGTTGCACCTGCCTGGGTTGCCACTCCCTGCTAGGGTGGGGGAGGGTGCTTTCACCTCATTGGCTGCTTTCAATAGTTTCACTTTCTTGCTTGCCGATTCTGTGTTTGCCGATTCGGTATTTACCGAATCGGTATTTATACCGAATCGGGAACTACCGATTCGGTAAATACCGTATCGGTTTTGCCAATGCATTCCTATGGGACTTTTGGACCATACGGTTGTATTGACATTACCGAATCGGTCAATACCGAATCGGTAAGTCTCTAAACACGATACCGAATGTTACCGATTCGGTATTCCAGCACATCTGGAATACCTACATATCCACCCCTTAGATTTACCGATTCTTAATTACCGATTCGGTAAAATTCGGTAATTAAGAATCGGTAAATCTATTCTACCTACATCGGGCCCCTAGTTACTAACTGATTATTATAAAAATATATTTTGTTTATTTATTTTTATCATTTTGGATATATTTAATGTCATTTTTAGATCATTGTAATCAAAGAAATACATGAAATAAATATACAAACAAGGAAAAACAACCACAAACAAAAAGCTTCAAATGACTAGTTGGTTTAAAAGGGGCTATTGAAGATGGCAATGCGGTGGGTTGTAACAGCAGTTAACGACAGCTTGTAGGCGATAGCGAGCGGTTTGGAGCCCGCTTTGCATGTCAGCGATATTTATCGCTAATGACATGCAAAGTGGGCTTACCCAACCTGTTAGCTACTGAAAGCAGTTGCTAACATCGCTATCGCCTATTACCAACACAGGCGGTGCGATGGAAATATTCGCGCTAAGCGCAAATATCTCCAAAAACTAACGCCTGCTCAGACCAGTTCTTAGCCATTATATCCAACGGGATGTGGATATAATGGCTAAGACCCTGTAAGCGATAATGCGTGAATATCGCTGTATTCTCAGCGATATTCACGGATTTTGCCGCTATCGCCGGGAAGGTTATCGCTTTTGAGATAAACGTTGCTAATAGCACGTTATCTCAGCGATAAAATCCGGTGATGCACGGCGATAAAAAAATTGCCGCTAAGCCTCCTTAGCGATAAATATCGCTAGTTGTTGATAATATGCCCCATAGTGTTTCCTTTTTGAGAGGCAGCGAAAGTGGCTTCACAATACATTCTCGGATCTGTATACAATTCAGAAATAGTAAAACAGATTTAGTTTTATGGGTTATGTATATTATTACCTTTAAGTTATACATGAAGGTATAGTTATCATTTGGAAGTTACATTTCCCACTTATTTTCTTAGGTGTAGAAATTTCAGCTTTATATATGCTTTATTTTCTTCATTTGTTTGTTTGGAAGGTCATCTGTTGCAATTTTTGCATTGTAAATATACAAAAAGGAACATTTGCTTAGGTCAAATTTTGTTATTGATTTGAGTTAAAATGTAATTCTGTTATTAAACAATTTTCAGTTCCATTGTAATAGTTTTACTTCATTTCTTGAAGCTAAATGGTTTTATTAGTCGGTCAGCATGACCGGTTTCACTCTTCTTTGCTCTGGCAATGGACACATTGATAGTTTGGCATTTCATGTATTTATAGTACTTTACTAATAGTTTGTTCTGATTTGGTACCCATTTTAATTGAAAGATGTTTAGGTTTCTAGTACTGCTTTCGTATTATATTATTTGCCGTTTTTTTTGGTGGGGAGGACACCAGTATTTGAGTTGAGATGTGTTTTTAAAAGCATATTATTGTATTATTGTATATACAAAAAAAAAGTATCCATTTTGTATAATTTATTGATATTAAAGTGGTGGGTATTTTAAAATGTAGTCTTTTTCTAGGCTTTTATTATATAGATAGGAAGTCAATACCATGTTTAGCATTGGTATACACTTCATATTGTGCTAATTCTGATACTTAAAACACAATATTTTTGATTTTAATATTTTTCTTATTTATGTAGACACCCCTGAAACAATATTTATGAGGCAATATTCTGTAGTACAATCTTTCTGTTTCACACAAAAATGCAGGATTTTTCTTGGACATTCCCCTGCTATTACTTTAAGGGGAGTATGATTGATCTGACCCCAGCAGTAGGAGATAAAGAGATTGTTTTTTTTTAATTCTGGGGTTTGTGTCCGAATAAAATTGGATGTAATCCATATCATGGCTGAGATTCCTTCATAACTGAAGAAATCACTCACTATACACTGTGCTGTACGTTGGGCAAAGAAAATATTGACCGGGTACTAACATGTTCAATGCATATACTATCTTCACCCAACCATTTTCCTCAGAATTGCATATCTGACCTCTAATAGACAGAGAGAGAAGTTTGACAGTTTCCTAACAAGTTGCCCCACAGGTGAAGAAAATATTTTAAAAGACTGTCCACTGCTTCCCTGTAAAATGTATAAAGAGAAAAAGACTAAAATGTGTAGGCTTTGTGGCGAAAAAGACAGTCTTTAAAGCACTTCCGTCATAACACTCAAAACACTGTGGATGCCTGTAATGTGTGTGCTACCCTTGAAGTCATCTTCTACTCTACAGAATCCAAAGACTCCACTGTTTACTGGTGACATGTCATTTCTATCGTTAATTAGACATTCAATGACTCCGCTGATCAGAGCATCCTCATCCATGATAACCAAACCTCTTCTGGCTACATTTACAACCAAGAAGACTACATTAACTGCCTTTATTGTTGACAACTGTCCCATTGACTACCAAAACAACAGAGTAGTTGTTGATGACACAAGGACCTCCTTGTTGATACCAATAGCAAGAACCTTGTTGCAACACTGACCTTTTCTACTACACATATAGGACATAATCATCTTGTGGACTATATACCTCTATAGCAATTTGTAGTATTCTTTCAAGTATTGAGCATGCGCCTGTTTAGTTCCGTCTCCATGGTAGCTTCTGTCTGCGACAGTTTACCAGGAGAGTTGACCAGGCTGGCAGCAGGAGTTGGTGGCTCAGGCTAGAAGAAATAAAGAAGTACTAAACTTACCTGACCGACGCTTCTTAACACTGGCGACGATCGGAAACTTGCTGGGGACAAGTCTGCCACTAACTCTCCCGAGAGTCCTGTTGAACCCACAACTATCTTCTCTGCTTCAAGCGTTGCCGAGAATCCAAGGAAGATTTATCTCACTGCGACGTCTGGTGCATGTTCCTTTTCCCCAGACTTTTTAGGTGACTCCGAAGTGGATTTATGCATTTGTAACATCTTTGCTGATTTCATCAGCGGTTGCACTGCTCGCGACCGATGATGCGCTGCTTCTCACGCTCGCCATCACGTGATTAGCGCGTCATCACGCGTGCGTGCATACCGCCATCTTGTTTATCGTTGCCATGACCACCATGTACAGAGCGTTTCTCTGCCTACAATAATCGGCCACGAAGCAATTTACCGGCTTTTTTCTACGTCTGGTTATCGTTTATGGACAATGTTCGTTCACAGGTACCATTTTCCATTCATTCTAAAGTCCTACATTTTACACCAAAACTGCAATTGCCTATATTTTACCTGGTAAAGTCATATCTTTCTGCATCACAGTCTGCTTTCTGGTTGAACCGCCTGGACTTAACCTTCAAAGAAGAAGAATTACCTTTGCACACAACATTGCTATTACATTTTTGTGAAGTTTTTACTCAGTTTTATTTTTTTTGTATTAATACACTGCATCAGTTTTGCCCATATTGACGCCTTACCATGTCTGCGACCTCGATGAGTCAACCACCTCCGTTCCTTTGTGAGAAAGGTGAACCCCTTTTGCCCTGGAAAAGGTGGAAATTGCTATTTGACCATTATTTGGTTGCAATTGGCGGAGAACATTTTTCAGCTCATAGAACACAAGCCATTCTTCTTCACAATTTGGGAATAGAAGGACGCAATATTTATGATAGCATTGATGTTATTCCAGTGGGTGAAGGTAGTGGGGAACCTTCTGATGTTTTTGACATGTCCATGAAAATGTTGGGAAAATATTTTGGACCTCGTATCAATGTAGTTTTAGAAAGACATACATTATTCATGAGAGCCCAAGAAGCTAATGAAAAAGTTGGTAATTACATAGCTTCCTTAAAAACACTTGCAAGCACTTGTGAATTTGGCGATCTCACTGACTCGTTGATTCGAGACCAACTAGTTAGGTGCACGAATAGCTCTAGAGTGCAAGAGAAACTTTTATCAAAAAATCCATCTCTTAAAGAAGCAGTAGCCATTGTAGAGGGCATGGAAAACACCTCAGACTTGGTCAAAGAAATGAAAACTCATAAAAATGTTACGGATAAGTCCCCACACCCAGCAGTATTCATGAACGGACTCAAAAGAGGGAACTTCCTGGCACACACATTGAAACTTTTGATAACGTTGCCAAAGTACTTTGTGGACCCAAGACTTCCACAGACTTTTCAAGAATGAAGTGCTACAGATGTGGCAGTAATAATCATTCTTCTAATTATCCACAGTGTTTTGCAAGAAATACCACGTGTCACAAATGTGGTATTAAGGGCCATTATGCCAGGGTCTCAGGCCTAACCATTAACCCGGAAAAATCCAATGGTTTTTACTTCCGGGACATCCCAAACCCTGATCCCATCCCCTTCGGAGCCAACCTTATCCCAGTGGCCCCGACTACGTTCAAATACCTGGGGATCCAGGTGTACAGAACACCTGAAGACCAGATAGACGGAAACATCAAGAAGGCTATCACGCGGCTCCGCAGCTCGGTGGGGTTCTGGACTGCGTTGCCATTATCGGTGATGGGTCGGATCGCAGTTTCCAAAATGGTGATGCTTCCCAGGATACTGTACTTCGTTGTCAATCTCCCTGTCAGCTTGCCCCAGTCCATCTTTGACACTCTTAATACATTACTAGTCACTCTAATATGGGGACTGGGAGGCGCCGGATAGGTCTCTGGAAACTACAGCTAGGGACTAGAGACGGAGGGCTAGGGGTGCCGGATTTCAAAAGCTACTATCTGGCCAGTCAGCTTCAATGGCTCTCCTACTGGACGGCAGGGCGGAACCTCCACGAAATAGGCTACACACCTGACAGGCTGGACAGAGGTGAACTACATACATTACTACTCCCGCGGAGCCGCAACCCTGCGGATGGTCACCCGCTCCTCCGCACGAGTTTGGCGTGCTGGCGAAAGGCCCTGATATACACAGCTCCAACAATAGCGTACGTGGATAATATCCCCTTATTGGGAATCCCGACGCCACAAGGTAGACTCAATAGTAGAACAATACGCCCCTGGCGGGAGGCTGGGGTGACTGAGGTGGGTGATTTTTTCGGGGACGATAATCTTTTAGACCACGCTGCCTTTCAACAGGCTACCGGTGCCCCTCCACAATCGTATTTGCTACACGCCACTGTCACACATTTCATACGCACCAGATGGGCGCCACGGCGACTTCGACCTCCACAACACGAACTGGTACATCTACTGTATTACATGGGCACAGGGGGCCACCTAGTGCGCTGGCTGTACACCGGCATCAGGGCACATGCCGCGATTCCGCTCACGACACTGAAACACTCCTGGGAGCAAGACACAGGAAAGATACTGACAGAGAGGGAGTGGCAGGCAGCACTGGAACATCCTAGGAAGGTCTCACGAAACGTTAGATTCAGATTCATACAGGTGATGATATTGCACAGGGCATACCTCACCCCAAAAAGACTACACCTAATGTTCCCGGACGCCCCACATAGATGCCCGCGTTGTGGGGAGGATGATTCTGGGTTTTTCCATATGATCTGGCATTGCACGAGACTTCGAGACTACTGGTCGGAAATATGCAGGGTACTCCACACGATCACGAACCTACCAGTACCGGTCGAAGCGCTGCCCAGTCTCCTAGGGCTGCGTAGACGGCCCAAACCACAGAAAGCCAGACTGAAGCTATTGGACTTTGCCATGCTATTGGCAATACGAGCATTGACTATGAGATGGAAATCGCCGAGAGCACCGGGACTACACACATGGCGATTGGAGGTTTTGAAATGGGGCAGAGCAGAGGGGACGGCCCTTAGGAGGGAGGAAATGTGAGGTCATAGGAAATATCCCATATGGAATGGAATGGAATGGAATTGGATTTATAGAGCGCATGGCTGCCCTTGAGCGTCCCAGCGCTAAAACAGTTAATAACAGAGCGAATGAGGAAGAAAAGTTTAGGGAGCTTTGGGGAAAAGGAAAGTTTTAAGTGATTTTCTGAACTTAGGGTATGAAGGTTCCTTCCGTAGGTCCCTGGGCAGGGCATTCCACTTTTTTGCTGCATTCAGCGAGAAGCGACGACCTCCCGTGCGGGCCTTCCTTACTCTAGGAGTGACGGCCAGGTTTTCTTCATCAGATCGAAGGGCACGAGTGGCTTTGTAAGGACAGATCAATCCCCTGAGGGCTGGGGGCCGTTACCTTGGAGGGATTTGTAGGCAATACATAGTGATTTGAAGGAAATTCGCTCCTGGATTGGGAGCCAGTGCAAGGCTCTAAGCAAGGGTTTAGCTGAAACCCATCTAGGGACTCCCATAAGGAGCCTTGCTGCGGCATTCTGGACCCGCTGTAAGGTGTTAATCGTGGCCAGGGGTGCCGCCAGGAGGAGGGCATTGACCATTAGCGCACCACATGCAGCGCTTCTACTCTGCGCGAACTTGCCTGCTGCTCTGTTGAGCTTTTAAAATACCCGTTTTTGTATTTTTGTATATTTGAGTTTAAATTGTTTCCCCTGCTTTTAATTTACTTGGCCCTCGCCTACCTGTAACTGCGTCATCTTACTTGCACTGTAATCGGTGGAACCACCGCTCTTTGCGGGTCCCTCGCCCTTGTTTGTTGGTTGGCGGCCATCTTTGGTTGGGGAAGAGGGTGCACGCGCTAGTCCTTTCTCTAGGAGGCGACTAGTGCTTAAAACCAGGCAAATCTGGTCAGTTCGTTCTTGACCATTAGCGCACCACATGCAGCGCTTCTACTCTGCGCGAACTTGCCTGCTGCTCTGTTGAGCTTTTAAAATACCCGTTTTTGTATTTTTGTATATTTGAGTTTAAATTGTTTCCCCTGCTTTTAATTTACTTGGCCCTCGCCTACCTGTAACTGAGTCATCTTACTTGCACTGTAATCGGTGGAACCACCGCTCTTTGCGGGTCCCTCGCCCTTGTTTGTTGGTTGCCGGCCATCTTTGGTTGGGGAAGAGGGTGCACGCGCTAGTCCTCTCTCTAGGAGGCGACTAGTGCTTAAAACCAGGCAAATCTGGTCAGTTCGTTCTTGACCATTAGCGCACCACATGCAGCGCTTCTACTCTGCGCGAACTTGCCTGCTGCTCTGTTGAGCTTTTAAAATACCCGTTTTTGTATTTTTGTATATTTGAGTTTAAATTGTTTCCCCTGCTTTTAATTTACTTGGCCCTCGCCTACCTGTAACTGCATCATCTTACTTGCACTGTAATCGGTGGAACCACCGCTCTTTGCGGGTCCCTCGCCCTTGTTTGTTGGTTGGCGGCCATCTTTGGTTGGGGAAGAGGGTGCACGCGCTAGTCCTCTCTCTAGGAGGCGACTAGTGCTTAAAACCAGGCAAATCTGGTCAGTTCGTTCTTGACCATTAGCGCACCACATGCAGCGCTTCTACTCTGCGCGAACTTGCCTGCTGCTCTGTTGAGCTTTTAAAATACCCGTTTTTGTATTTTTGTATATTTGAGTTTAAATTGTTTCCCCTGCTTTTAATTTACTTGGCCCTCGCCTACCTGTAACTGCATCATCTTACTTGCACTGTAATCGGTGGAACCACCGCTCTTTGCGGGTCCCTCGCCCTTGTTTGTTGGTTGGCGGCCATCTTTGGTTGGGGAAGAGGGTGCACGCGCTAGTCCTCTCTCTAGGAGGCGACTAGTACTTAAAATCAGCCATGTCCACGCGCAGCGGAGACGCGCAGCGGGGATGCCGGAATATCGCCGGAGTTTCGCCAGAGTCAAGCCCGTCTGTGCCCGTCCGGGCCCAGACGGGCTCAGGGCATGCCACTCTGCTCAATCCACCTAGACTTCTGGCCCCCCCCCACAGGTATTCACGGGATTCACTGCTCTCGCTTCGCGCGCCTAAACTGCCTAGTTGCCGTTACTACTGGGTTGAGGGTACTGCTTTTAAACATTGTCATGGATGTCGTTTATCTAAGAGCTGTGTGATTTCAAATTCACTCACTATGGCTTTGCTTAATTGCAGATCACTGCCTTGTCACGCGTTGGAAATACACTCCCTCCTTTTGGACCACTGTCTGGATGTGTTATTCCTGACGGAAACGTGGTTAACCGCGTGTTCTGGTCCTGACATTGTCAATGCTCTCCCGCCGGGATACCTCATTTTCCATCTTGATAGGCCGGATGGGAGAGGGGGTGGAGTGGCTATCGTGTATAGAGACACACTTGTGTGCAAAGCTGTAGATTGCGGTATCACCAACGCTGAAAGCTGTCATTTTTCCCTCGGCATATCTTCTTCCGTTTCCATCTCTGGCCTCCTTTTGTATCGGCCTCCCGCTACGCTGGGGAATTTTGTGGACTCTCTTATTGAGGCCATCATTCCATTAGCTGCTGCCTCGTGCAACTTTGTACTTCTTGGGGATTTTAATCTTCACTTCGATGACCCCAATGATGTAGTAGCAAGAGATTTATTGAGCTCACTTGGTGCTCTTGATCTTCACCTCGCTCATATGGGAGCTACTCACAACAGAGGTCATCAGCTTGATGCTGTCTTTGCTAATACTGCCAACCTGCAAGCCCTCCAGATGTTGGCCCTTCCCTGGACGGATCATCACCTTATTCCTTTCAGTTGGTTGTTGAAGAACCGGGGAGATCCCGTGCCTAGACAACATACTGTGGAACGACTCTGGTCGAAGCTGCCGGTTGACAGTTGGGTTGAAGAGCTAGCTATAACTCGCCCTGACCCTGTAGATGACCCCAATATTGCTGATCAACACCTGGCTAATTGGCTCACTAACTCTCTTGATCTACTGATTCCTAAAAAAAGGAGGCTTATCAGGGAGAGAAGAATCGCCTCTGCCCCCTGGTACACTCCGGAACTTAGGAGTTGTAGAACTTCTTGCAAAAGGCTTGAACGTGCCTGGAGGAGAGAGCAGACGGAAGAAAGCCGGGCTAATTATAAAAGAGAGATGAGGAAATATAAAAGTGCACTGAAGGATGTCAAAAAGAATTTCTTTAGTGATAGGATTGAGAGGGCAAGTAATTCTCCTAGAGAATCGTTTAAAATTTTTAAAGAACTTTTGAAAGCCCCGGTCCCGCCAGTCGTGCATGCCAATCCTAAAGATAAATGTGAAGAGCTGGCCAGTTTCTTCCATTCAAAAATAGATACAATCCTATCCTCTCTGCCCGTTATGCCTCAAATCTCTGAACCGGCTGCTGGTCCAATAAGCTGTTTGACTGAACTTGTCTCCTTTGGCCCCTTCTCGGAAGAGGAGGTTACAAAGGTCTTGTTGGAGATGAAGAGTGGATCTCCGAGTGATCCAGTCCCTATGAAACATCTTAAACTTGTGGCTAACACTCTGTCAGCTCCGCTGACCGACCTTATTAATCTTTCTCTCTCTCATGGCCTAGTCCCTCAGAGATGGAAAAGGGCAGTAGTAAAAGCCCTATTGAAAATACCAGGCTTGGATCCCTCCAATTTGACCAACTTCAGGCCAATCTCGCTTCTGCCGGGGTTTTCTAAAATCGCCGAGAAGCTGGTTAACCGTCAGCTTTCCTACCATCTTGAGTCCAACCACCTGTTGGGAGACTCCCAGACTGGTTTCCGTCCCGGCCAGGGAACGGACACGGCCCTGCTGGCGGTAGTGGAGGAAGCAAGGAGCACTCTTGATGCTGGAGGATCAGTGGCAGTGATCCTCCTGGACCTGAGTGCTGCCTTTGACACCGTGAGTCATCAGGTGCTCCTCCAACGCCTGTCAGAGGTAGGTGTCTCAGGGACGGCCCTGAAATGGTTGGGATCCTTCCTCTCCAACCGTTTCTACCAAGTCTGGGAAGGGGCAGAGCAGTCTTCCCTATTCCCTCTTCAATGTGGAGTCCCGCAGGGCTCATCGTTGAGCCCTACTTTGTTCAATGCATACATGACTCCACTTGAAAGAGTGGTAGCCCCCTCGGGGTTGAAGATCATCAGCTATGCTGATGATACTCAGCTGGTGGTGGGCCTCACTCAGCTGGCGGAACAACCCAATGTGTTACATGACTGCCTGGCCAATGTCTACCATTGGATGTCCAACTCGGCTCTAAAGCTCAATGGAGGAAAAACTGAGCTGATGCTCTTGGGCAACTCCAGTCCCTCCATTATTGCCAGCTGTTGGCCCCGGTCTCTTGGCGATCCACCATCCCCCAAGAAGGAGATCAAGTCCTTGGGAGTATGGTTGGAGGAAGATCTGTCCTTTAGGACTCACGCCAGGAAGACCGCGGGGGTTTGCTTCGGTCTACTGAAGTCAGCCCGAAAGGTGCTACCACTGCTTCCGGATCCAGCTAAGAAGCTTTTGATGCGTGGTTTAATCCTGTCGAGGCTCGACTATGGAAATGCCCTGTTCCTTGGTGCCCCCGAAGCGACCTTTAAAACCCTCCAACAGGTGCAAAACGCAGCCGCCAGAGTCTTGATGGAGATCCCTAGAAGGCAGTCTGCTGCCCCGGCCCTTAAAGCGCTTCACTGGCTCCCTGTTAAGGAGCGGGTGAAATTCAAGGCGCTGTGTACGGCCCATAAAATTCTACATGGCAAAGGCCCCCCCATCCTTTTTAATATGGCCCGTCCTTATAAACCTCCACGCCTTCTGCGCTCGGACCAGCAACATCTTTTGCAATCTGCGAGAGTTAAGAGAGCTCGGACTAGGGGCAGGCGTTTTTCGGTACAGGTGGCATCTCTGTGGAACTCTCTGCCCCTTAAGATTCGCTCAGAGCCCAAGATCCTACTATTTAGGAAACTCCTTAAAACCTATTTGTTTCCTCAGTAGTGAGTAATCGAGTCTCTCCTTCTTGGTCTGTCGCGCCGGGATGCCCCCGGGTAAGCTGAGCGCGTTACAAGTTTCATATAATAATAATCCAGTCTGGCCAGGATTAGGCCCTGAATCAGAAGTTTTCTTGATTCGAAGGGGAGCAGGGGGAGGACCTTCCTTATGGCCCGCAGTGATCCAAAGCATCCTCCAGCCACCTTCTGCGCATGGGTCATAAAGGTGAGTTGGGGTTCAAACCAAACCCCAAGACTCTTGACTTTCTCCTTGGGGGGTGGTGGGTCCCCCATACAGGGAGGCCAATGGTCGGAGGACAGAGATGGAAGTGGGTGACCCATGACCATAATCTCGGTCTTCGCTCCATTGAGTCTAAGTTTGGACTGGGACTGGGAGGTTATGCTTATAGCGCTCGAAGAGATGGATCTATCCTTGGCACCGGGGCTTACCTCACAGGGTTAGAGAACGGTAGTTAGGTACTTTAGAGGTGTGGCCTGCCGCCCCCCCGCAACCGCAAGACTGTTCCGGGGCATGCTACTTATCATGATACGCGAAGGCCGGTATAACCTGAGTTCAGTAATTGAGGGTAACGCAAGAAACCAGGAGACGGGGAGGGGGGGGGGGGGAATTGTCTGGGGGGGGGGGGGGGGGGAGGGACAGATAGGGGTGTTGAGTTAACCATTTGTTGAAATCCCACGACACTGCAGCCTCTGTATACGGAAGAGTATATTGGATATGTTACACTACGTGAATGGCCTACCTGTACTGTAGATGGCTCTCCGTTTGGGAACCGACAAGAAGAAGTGGGTTTGTATGTTCAGTGGGGTAAAATAGAAAACACCAGCTGATGCATTGTGGAGAATATATACTGTCATTGTTTGAAAAAAGCAGCTGGGAATAAAGAGTAAAAAAAAAAAAAAAACAGGGCCATTATGCCAGAGTATGCAAGTCCGGAGGCAAAGTACACACATTGGACAATAGGCATGAAAACACAGAAACAATTGTTCCTTCTAGGACAACGATGTTGAGTGTACGAGGAGACGGCTTAGTGGATGCCGAACTCATCAGCAAAGGCCGAATGTGATGTTGTGATTGGAGAGAAGTTATTTGTTGTCCTAGCTGACTCCGGTTCTCCTTTAACGATGCTTGGAAATGAACTTTGGGACAGGACTTTTCCTGAGGTGGAACTTTCTGCTCCAGACATGAACCCAGTCAGTTATGGTGGCTTGCGCATCGTCATTGGTTATGCCATCATGAAAATTCACTTCAAAGGAAGAGACACCATTGGGAAAGTTTATGTCGCCAAACGTCGTGACAACCTCCTGGGTTGGCGACACCAGAGAGACTTGGGAATAATTCTTAATCCTAATGCTCGCTTTCCTTCTGAACAAGTCATTTTGGTAGATCAAAGTATACCTTCTAATAAGTTCTTTGATGAATTTCCCCAAGTTTTCTCAGACAATTTAGGTCTTCTCAAGGATTTTCAACACCGTATTATTCTTAAACAAAATGCTATACCCGTAGTGCACATGGTTAGCAAAGTTCCTAACATGATGTTAGAACCGTTACGATGTGAACTTAAAAGACTTGTTATGCAAGGTGTTATAGAGGAAATTGAATCCTCCGAATGGTTGGCCCCAGTGGTTTTGGCACCTAAGGATGGAGGGAAGAGTATTAGGATGTGTGTTGACTTGAGAAGCCTCAACAACTGGATATGGGTGTATTGTCAACCTCTTCCTAATATCTCTGAATCGATCAATATATTTGGTGGTGCAAGGGTCTTTAGTCTGTTGGACTTATCCTCAGCGTACCACCAAGTTCCCCTCCATCCAGACATCAAACATCTTTTGTAACACCACTGGGGGCCTTCCGCTTCATCAGGAAGCCATTTGGATTAGCCTCTGCGACTGCCTGTTTCCTACGCATTATGATAACAGTTCTAAAAGATATTCATAATATTATGTTCTTTCAGGACGATATTTTAGTTCATGGAAAAGACGATTCTGAGCATGACACTGTTTTAAGACTCACTTTACAAAGACTAGCTGAAAAAGGTTTAACAGTAAATTGAGCAAAGTGCAGAATTGGTGAATCTTCCGTCACATATTTAGGCAATGTCATATTTGGGGAGGACATCCAACCAAAACGTGATCTAACAAAGAGTATCTTTGATGCTCCTACCCCAATAGACAAAGAGCAAGTAAGGTCTTTTCTGGGTCTCACTGGGTTTTACTGAAAATGAATTCAAGGTTTTGCCTAAACTGTGGAACCTATCAGAATTCTTCTCAGGAAGGAAAAACACTTTAATTGGTCACCTGAATGTGCATCAGCTTTCAGTTCCATTAAGTCTGCTATCAGTAAAATGCCTACCCTAGGCCATTTTGATTCCAAGAAAAAGGCTTTTTTTAACCACAGATGCCAGTCTTTGTGGCCTTGGAGCTGTGCTTTCACAAGTAGATTATGGTGGTGAGAAAGTTGTTGCATTTGCTTAAAGAGCTTTAACGAAGCCTGAACAAAAATATGTATTGAGAGAGAGGCTTTGGCATATGTGTGGGCTATAAAGCATTTTACATTTTATCTGTGGGGAATTTCTTTCCTAGTAAGATCTGATCATCAGCCCTTAGTACAAGTATTCTCTTGCACAGAGAGTGAAAGGCTTACTCCAAGACTAAAACGTTGGAGTGAGGGTATAGAAGAATACAATTTTCGAGTGGAGTATCTTCCTGGTGCTGCTAACAAAGCAGCAGATTGACTGTCTAGATTACCGATTGTACGTTCTGAGAGTGCACTTGATCTTGACACTGTTAATGTCAATTGGGTCATGGAGTCTGCTGTCCAAGAGAGTGAGTGGGAAAGCTGCAGGTTAGCTGATCACTTACTTCCTTCTGTGACACGTTTTGTTATTGACAGTTGGCCAGACAATAGCAAGCTAGACTCTAATTGACTTCCTTTCTGGTCCATCAGAAATGAACTCACTCTTTGTCAGGGCCAACTCATGCGTGGAGAAAGAGTGATTCCACCTGAAGGTCTTAAGGCAAAACTAATACACCTGGCTCATGAGGGACATCTGGGAAGGAGTCTCACGAAGTCCAGACTTCGGGAGAGATATTGGTGGCCAAAGACGGATAGTCAGGTTGAAAAGGGGGTTAGTGAGTGTTATGAGTGTGCTTCTTGTGACAAGTCACGGGTTATTAACACGCCTCCACTTTTTCCTGTCGAGGTAGCACGTGACCCTTCAATCAAGTTGGGATTGGATTTATTGGGCCCCTTTGAGTTGTTAAACACAGCAGACAGATTTTTGATTCTCTTGGTTGATTATTCATCTAAATGGGTCACCACTAGATGTGTGAGTTTGGTTAGTACAAGAGTGGTGATTGATTTTCTTAAGGATGAATTTGCTGCTGAAGGTATTCCCAAATTCCTAATCACGGACAATGGGGTACAATTTGTTTCTCAGGAAATGCATGAATTTTTAAATGACTATGGCATTGTACACCAGAGAACTGCCCTCTATGCTCCTCAGGCCAATGGCCTGGCAGAGCGCATGAATAAAGTAGTTAAAGCATGTGTACAAAGGGCAATTGAATTAAGAGTTCCTCTTAAGGGGATTTTAAGGGACACCTGGTGGGCTCACCGCACAGCGGTCAATAGCATTTTGCAAAAATCACCTTTTCAATTGCTTAGAGGGAGAGTTGCATTATCCAAACTCAATCCTGGATGGTTACCTTCCATTAAAGGTCCTGTTTTGAATGAGGAAGAGGTGAGTGACCAAATTAAGTCCTACCAGAGTAAGTACAAACAGAGGTTTGATGTAAAAAAAATCAACCAAAGTTACATCATGGAAAGTCGGTTAGTGGATGCTCATTAAAAGACCACGATGGCACATGAAGGGTGTCAGTGAATATATGGGACCTTATGTCATCACCGCAGTGAGCAGAAATGTGGTTACTGTGCATGATGGTGGAAAATGGAGCATGTCTTGGTTGGTGAAGTTCCAGGTTGATAAGTCTATGTTTCCTTCCTGCCCAGATTTCTCACCAGCTTCTAATTTGCCCACAAGTTCTGGTTCCTCACCCCGTCCTTCCAGACTTCACCGTTTTCCAAAAAGGTATAATGATTATGAGATGTTCTGAAATGAATTGTTTTAATTCGTTACCTGAATTTGATCATTTTCGTTCTTGTTGTTAATGTTATTCTTTTTTAAATGTTTTATTATTCTATTCCTGATCACATGGTGGGTTTTGAGTTATGATGTTTTAGAATTATAAGTAGTTTTTTTATTTCATCTTCTCCTTCTTTTCTTTCTTCTCTTGTTTGATTTCTCTGTAAAGGGGATGTGTTGTATTCTTTCAAGTATTGCTCATGCACATGTTTAGTTCCATCTCCATGGTAGCTTCTGTCTGCGACAGTTTACCAGGAGAGTTGACCAGGCTGGCAGCAGGAGTTGGCTCAAGCTAGAAGCAATAAAGAAGTACTAAACTTACCTGACTGACGCTTCTTAACACAATTACAGATGTCTCTATAATGATAACTCCAATGTTGCTGTATCTTGGATTTTGCCCGTGATTTTACCCGCCTGATGCTGCTCATTTTGCTACCTTTACATACCTCGGGGACAAAGGCCAGAGAAGGGGCTGTTTCCTTGTGTTCGGCAGGGCTGCGAGCTGACGGCAGGGACTCCGTGGACCAGGAGTCCCTGCGTGCCTCATCACCACCAGCTGGGCTGCTCTCCCTGCCGGACCCGCCCACCCGCCCATCACGTCCCTTGTTGTTACTTTTAGAAGTTTGGGCACCCGCAGCGCGGGAGCGCGCGGGAGCACGCCCGGGAGAAGCCCGGGACAAGGGCGGGACCGTCTGTGGCCGTCAGGGGCCAAAGGAGGCCGGGCTGGGCTATCTCTCTGTCACGTAGTCTACAGGATCTTTTTCAGCAAATAGTGTGTCCTTAATATACCTAGTCCCATTCGTGTTGTTTTATCTATTTTATTTTTTTATTTTTTTTATTTTAAAAACCTTGGGGGCTGTAAATAATGTCTTCATTACCAAACAGTACCATTTTGGTTTCTTCCCAGGCAGAGGTAGGACCTGCTATTGTAGGCCCACTAGATATATATTTTAATCGGCTTACTCAAGACATTGATAAGGAAATTTCCTTGGCAGAGAGACATGCTGAGCGTAGGCTGTCCATTGAACTCCTTAAAAATCCTGTGGAGAAACGGCCACCACAAGCTTTTCCGGCATTGGTTACCCCTTTGTCATCCCTAACCTTGTCCATTGTATCTGAAACATCTTATGCCTTCCCTCCAATCATGGAGCCCCAGGGTGGTTCGCCCTCAGGATCCGATATTTCCATCTTACCCGCCATTTCACTTATTAATCCAAGTGACCCTCTAACTTGTACAGTAGAACCTAGTGTGGCAACTCACGTGGTTCAATCAAAACCATGTTCAAAAAGAAAAAGGAGTACTGCCCCGAGGAAATGTTATTTCCCCAAACCTCCATATAAAGTTAGGAAAGTTGGAAAAAGCTTGCGCCCTTGTAATGAAGTTATTGGGGATAGTCAAAGTGGGGAAACGCCCGATGAGGGGGGGAGTTGTTGTTCTAGTAAGTCCAGGCTCCACTACTAATGACTCCTCGGGGATGGGGTTGGCTGGGTCATTACCCCCTATCCATTCACTGCTCCCTGAGCTTGAAAGGCTGCTATGGACTCTCCTGACTCCCATCGAGGAACGAGTTAGTAGGTTAGTAGACCGGCTAGACCATTTTGAGCAGGCTACTTTAGATAATTTTTTCACCACGAAATCATTAATTAAATCCCAATTCAGGATGGGTGAGAGTAGTAAGTCGCAGCAACTTACTGGGCAGGTTAAAGATGTGCCTATTGTTGAATTACCCCTTCCAGTAGGCAGTACTATAAGTGTGCTGAAGGGTAAGGGACTAAGTCAACAGACCAATTCTGTAGTGCCAGCTAGCGTTGCCAGTAGCTCTGGGAAAAAAACAACTAAGCTCCCTGACCCTGTGCCTATGGGCAAGAACAAAGAATGCCCTAAAAGTGCCACTTTTGTCCGAATGGTTCCCAACCGTTACCAAGTATCCCAAAACACCCCCCTAGTGTTGGAGTAGGGGGTAGTATAAGTCCTAGGATAAGCAATGCTGTACCTACCAGTTCCCAGCCACCACATAATATTCCTATATCTCGTCCTGCTGCTACAGCTACTAGACCCCTTATACCTTCTTTGATGAAGCCACCTCAAAAGAAACCCCCCATGAATCTTACCCCAGACTCCTATCCCTTTGTGGTGGTCCTTACTAACGTCCCACCTCTCTTGGGTGGACAAAGAGAAACCTTCCAGATGCTAAAAAAACAAGGTAATGCACTGGTTAAGGGTAAACAGACCACTACCTGGGGAAGTTGATGGGCTGATAATAGGGGTAAGGAGGACCAATTGGATTGGTTGCACTCCCAAAAATTTGGGGGGGGGACTGTATTGTCATCAATTTTCAAGACCCTAGGGTGGCAGGTTGGATAACGAGGCAGGGCTGGGGCACAAGTAGTGGTGGAATTGGTATTGTCGATCTTACCTTTTTTTACCCAAGACCAATAGGCGCCCATTTGGGTGTGTTTAATGATTTAAGTTGCCCTAACAATCCCCTCTCGCTAGGGATTACTTCCTTTGCCATACCATTACAAAGACAAAACCATCATAATGGCCTAAACTATACCTTTCCTGATGGTATGTATAATTTGGGTTGGGGCTGTTGACCAAAGTTTGATTTGTTGAATATTAGGGGAGGTGGAAATCGTTGGAACTCATGTGGGAACTCTAATGCATCTGCTTTGAACACTAATGTGGTGGTAAACGAAAAGATTGCTGGTGAAAATATTGTATCTGTGGAGGAAGTATGTGGGGAGTGTACCAAAAATCAGGAGAGTGGGGAACTACCCTCACCAAGTATGATTGGTATCCAGGAAGTGGAGGACAACACCATGGACAATGTCCAAAATTGTGAAGAGCATGGTGGTAGTTTAACAAATCTCTCTATCTCTCCCTTGTTAAAAGCAGTATGTAGGGATGGTCCTAGTACAGGGAAGTTTATCTCCTGGAATATTGCAGGATTGGGTAGCAAGCTGATGTCACAAACCTGGTTAGATTTTATTAATGGGTTCGAAGTGTGTTTTTTACAGGAGACATGGGCTTGTGATCCCATTTTTCTTCCTGGTTATTTAAATTTTTCAATTCCAGCAAATAGAGGTGCCAGGGGTCGACCAATGGGAGGCCTTACAGTTTGGATAAAGCAGGGTTTGGATATTACAATTAAAGTGTTGGAGTTGGGCTGTATTGACATCTTAATGTTAAGAATGTCTTCAGAAAAGTGGGGTGTGATAGACTTGTATAACATCTATGCCAGAGGTACCAACACTGGGAGTTCCCCCACTTTAGAGGCCTTGTCCACCTTCCTAGGAACAAAGTCCTTGGGTAACAGAGTAGTAGTAGCTGGGGATTTAAATAGGACCTTTGAACCGTTAGACAGCACAGATGATCCCCTGGGTCAAGATGAGGACATATTATGGGGAGTACCATCTTTAGATTTAGTTCCTGTCAAACGGTGGACGAAGGACATACTGCTACTAAATGCAATGTGTCTAGAGTACGGGCTGAGAGCCCTAAATGGGAGGACAAAGGGTGACAAGGAAGGTGCTTGCACTTTTGACAATGGCCACAATAGAAGTAGGATAGACTACGTTATATGTAGTCTCAATCTTTGGCGGGGGGTTTGTGATATGGAAATGAAGGGTAGATTGGAAAGTGATCACAATCCCCTCTGTGTGATCCATAATTGGTGGATGGCTATGCCACACAACTCGCGGCCAAGTGATGGCCTACTGTCTGTTATGGCCAATGACATGCGCAGACTCAAATGGCTAAGTGTGTTAGCGAATGCAGAATCCATGAATTTTATTAGCTCTGAGGTGGACAATGCTCTCGCTTGTATGGAGGTAGCAAACTCCACAGCCCCAGGGTCTAGGGAAATTACAGACATCCACAATAAGCTTTTTTCCCTCTTAAGACCGCACTTTATGAGAACATGCAAGGCAAATTGTACACTACCTCCCAAACCAGCTAGGTGGTTTAACCAACAGTGTAGGGCAGCTAGATTAGCCTTGGGTAGGGCCATTAGAAATAGGGATAGGGCTGCGATTAGTGCAGCCAGGAAGCGATATAATGCAAGTATCTCCCTGGCGAAGAAAAAGTGGGACGAAGAATACTGGGCTGAATTAAAGGAGGCTTCTGGAGCAAAGGATTCCAGGCTTTTCTGGAAGATTGTGAAGTGGGGTAGAGGTGGCAACCTAGTAAACCAGATAATAATGTTGCCGAAGCGGCTTGGGTGAATTATTTTAGACCCCAATATGCAGAGACCAAGGAGGCGGGGGCAGGGGAAGAGGTTCCAGTTGTTTTTTCTATTGACAATCTGTTCACTCCCAAAGAAGTTGAACTTGCAATATGCTCTGCACAAGGGGGAAGGGCCCCGGGCTTAGACGGGATACCCTCGGATGTTTTTAAAAATGACAAATCAAGGTGGGTTAGGTATGTGTTCCTATTGGGAAATGCCATTGCTAAAGGAGCGGCAGTCCCAGAATTATGGAAGGGAGCAATTATCATACCCATCTATAAAAAAGGAGATCGGTCCCTCCCGGCTAATTATAGGCCAATAAGTTTGATTGCCACTATCCAAAAAGTGGTAGGGAAGATGGTGGTAAACAAACTTATGGATTGGGTGGATGAGAACAATGCCCTCTCCCCTTACCAGGCAGGTTTTCGGCGGGCTACTAGCATGGTTGACCAAGTGTTTCGCTTCACCATGTTGCGGTGGGGGACGGTACTGCTTGGCAAGGGCAGCCTGTATGTCGCATTTGTCGACTTGCGGGCTGCCTTTGACTTAGTCCCAAGGAGTAAGCTTTGGACAGTCCTAAACAAAATAGGTATTCCATCCGAATTGCTCACTCTAATCATGAGGTTGCACGAGTGCAATTTCGCTAGAGTCCAGTGGTGAATCTTCCGTCGACTTTCCGGTTGAACGGGGGGTTCGCCAAGGATGTCCAATGGCACCCTTGCTCTTCTCACTGTTCATTAATGGAATTGTGGGTAGAATGCTGGATGTTAGTGTAGATGCACCTTCGTTAGCGAGCCTCAGGGTCCCGATCCTGATGTTCGCTGACGATACACTAATCATGTCTAAGACTCCTGCTGGGCTACAACGTGCCCTAAATATCTTCGATGGTTTTTGTGTGGAACATGGCCTCGAAGTCAACGTGGGCAAGACTAAGCTGATGGCTTTTTCTGCAAGCTGTAAATCTCGCCCTAGGATATTCCTGAATAATATTGAGCTTGAGGTGGTCAGGGAGTTTACTTACCTGGGGGTGCAGATAGCAAATGGCCAGGGTTGGTCTCATCATATAGAAAAAGCGGTCTTGAAACACCAGCAAATTTCGGGGGCACTTCGGGTGGAGCACAAAAAATCAAAAACAAAACCAATAAAACCTGTCCTTGCCGTATACGATGCAAAGGCTATAGGGTCAGCCCTATATGGGGCAGAGTTGTGGGGCTTCGAAAGGCTTTCTTCCCTACAGATAACAGAGAATAGGTTCTTCAGGGGAATTACGGGACTTCCCCAGAGTACCCCACTAATCCCGCTTTGCCTTGATTTAGGGAGACGATCTGTTAGTGATCGAGCTCGATTGCATCCTATCCTATACTGGAGACGTCTCTGGACTACCCCTGAGATTAAGCATTATGCTGATGGGTTTCTGGCAACAATCAAAGTTGATACCTTTCATAAGATACCATGGCTGTAAAATCTCAGGGTTATGCTGGGTGAACTTGGCCTCTCCAACCTCTGGGACAATCCCACGGGGGAAGTTTTTCCAAGCAAAGATACCCTTAAGATGAGGGGGCTCTAGAGGGCGCACTGCGGGATGGCTGGCTAGCAAGTCAGCTCCGCCGGACGGTCGCGTGATTGGCGGCCTTTAACCCCTTAGATCCCCAGCTCCAGTGGCGACGAACAGCGTTCTGGACATCGGAAGTGGACGCCGTCATTGTCCCGTGTTACTGAAGCGGAATATGGGCAGGACGAGCCTGGCCGAGTCGAATTAGCGGCTGCTGCTCGTCTACACCACAAAATGGCCGCCCACGGTGACCGGTAACCCGGCGATTATGAAGTAGCCTGGCGGATACGGACGAAGATCACCCCCGGCGTTGCGAGACCCAAGTACGCAGACCCACATCAGGGGCATCGCGGGGATCGAGAGTGGCACTGGACCGGTGACTGAGGAGTGCGGCGGTGCGTTCCACTGACAGCAAGATGGCGGCGCTGGTGGAACGCACAGGACTGACAGGGAAAAACGCTTGCGAGTCGCCGCCGAAAGGAACGGTGGTCTCCGTGCTGAGCTGGCGAACGACTGCGGCGTGGTGAGTTGGAGGAGAGGAGAGGCACACAGAAGCAGCTGCTCATAGCGCCGTGTACCACACTGAATGAATGCGACTTATACCAGTGCCCCCACGAGAGTCATGAGGCGGACTGCGCATTGCCCAGGAGGTGAGGGGTATGCATGGAGCATGCACATATGAGGAACGGACCCCATAACTCTGCCACGCACGTCAGGTCTGCACACCTGCTCTGAGGGGAGGCCCCCCAACGCATTGCAGCCACTATAATAGCGCCGTTTGGAGCCCTGAGAAGACGGCCCTGCACGAAGACGATCGGCCATATTTCCAAAGCACGTGGCTGGCTAATGACTGCACGTAAAGCTCGGTGGGGGGCTGCAGCGAAAACACACCGCGTCAACTCCGCGGCCGGTGGGACAACGGCTAGCAGCCCCAGATTGTCATCGGCACAAACTACGCCAAAGCAGCAGATTGACATGGGGAAACCAGACAGACAACAAACTAAGCTCCAATTTGAAGCGCGGAAGCAAGAAAAAATGGCCACGACAGACCCAGAGGCGGAAGGGGGCCAGGAACAATCGGGCGCCACGGGCATGGAATCGGTGCTAAGGGCGATTCAGAAGAGCCTGCAGGAAATGAATGGAAAACTGGACAACGTGGTGCAAAGAGTGGACAACATGACGGCGAAAATTGAACAGCACGACGGGCGTATAACGGAAGCCGAACAACGAATCTCGCAAGTGGAGGATGATCATCAGGCCATGTCCAGGTCCTGCGGAGGCCTGGAAAAGACAGTGGAAAGCTTGCGCGCCAAGGTGGAGGACCAGGAAGCCAGGTCCAGGCGCAACAACGTCCGGATTTCGGGCTTGCCGGAATCCACAAACACAGGGAAGATGGAGACATATATAGAATCGTTGGTGAAAGAGGTATTTGGTTCTGAGAAACTGTCTTCCGTGTTCCTGGTCGAACGGGCACACCGTTCACTTGCGCCTGTGCCAAAACCTGGTGCCGCCCCACGCATGGTCATAGCCCGCTTACTCAACTACCGAGACCGCGACACGATACTTAGGTTGGCCAGAGAAATGGGTAAGGTCACTCATCAAGGTAACACGCTGGAGTTCTATCCAGATCATACCATGGCGGTGCAACTGGCTCGGAAGGAATTCGCTCCAGTTAAAAAGAAGCTGAGAGAACTCGGACAAGAATATGCAATGTTATACCCGGCGAAACTCAAAATCTTCACTGGCGGGAAACCGGTCATACTACCAACAGTACAGGCGGCGCAGGAATACGTTAGGCAACAACTGAAACGGCGCAAGCAGCAAGATCGAAGTGCGGACACGAGCGATGTGGAATGACTGACCCAAACTGTGGACGCACGGTACTGAATTTCGGAGCCCACCTGTGCGGCGCAGGCGATGGACACTGCATTCGTGGGCGAATGTTCACACACGCCTAGGCATTTGTGACTGTAGCGGATGGTGACCTGGCGTGGCACTTACGAACTCACTGTAAATATGGACCTTGATGGAGATGTGCCGCGGCAGAGTCAACATGACTGTGAGTATCAATGGAGTAGAGGGCATAGGGGTTTCTTGTTATTTGCTACTCAGCTATGAAGATTGTGTGGTCACGGCCTAGTGCCTGCCACCCTGGCAAAAAGTATGGCTTACATAGCTCAACTGGCAGAAGGCACATTGTCCATCCCATGGTTCAGTCTAGTGGCTACGCAGATGTAACTAATAGTGGGGAAATTGGCGAACTTACATCATACCACTTTGGCGGCCCTGCTTATGCTGGAGGAGGTGAGGGGTTGGGGGAACTAGAGCACGTGTATTACATTACAGCGTGGACTTGCGACCGTCCACGTCCACTATGTGGATGGTGACGTGTGAACCTGGTGATACCCCCGAGTGGGTGTACCCCGCTAAGAATTTGACATTACAGTTAAAGGTTGTTAAGGGATGGCTTTGGCAAAGTTCGGGGGCTAAAGTGGGTGGGGGGAGGGTGGGAATTTCTGAATATTTCAAACTGCAATTTCTGTGTCTGAGACGCATGGCGAACTCCTTAGTTGTGTATTATGATGTGAGAGATGTCTATGTACAGAGCATACCAACATCGATGCCGGTCACTGTAAAATGTTTACGTCAGTACGCACTGAACAGACAGAGTTATAAATGTAAGGTATACACCATTGATATCCAAGTTCACACCCATGACAGGTACTAACACGCTCAAATTTCTAACGTGGAATGTAAGGGGGCTAGGCGACCCGAAAAAGATCAGGCGACTCTTTGCTTACTTTGACAGGGTACAAGTTAGCATTGTGTTTTTACAGGAAACGCACTTAGCGCGAGACAGTACTTCCACACTAGGCGCTAAATGGGCTGAGTCTGTCACCAACTCGAACTTCTCGTCATACTCTAGAGGGGTGAGCATATTGATCAGAAAGGGAACGGGTTTTGAGATCACGAGCATACACAGGGACACAGAAGGGAGGAGCGTCATAATAGCTGGAGTGGTAAGGCGGCAGAAGATACTATTAGTAAACACATATGGGCCTAATGTGGATGACCCGGAATTTTTCAGACAGGTGTGGCACACTATCGTCGACATGCAGACAACTCACGTAATATGGGGTGGGGATTTCAATGTCACCCTACAGGATACTCTGGATAGGGCAACACATACGCTGGAACAGCACGGCAAAGCGCGGTTGATGCTGCGAGACACCATGGAAGACCTAAACATGGTAGATTTATGGAGGACACGCAACCCAGTAACGACTATAGCGACACATATAAATGCAGCAAACAATAGTTGGTCTAGGCTAGACTACTGGCTGGGCACGCAGGAGATACTTTCATGGGTTAGGGACATAACTCACCTACCACGAACGCTTTCGGATCATGGTCCAGTACTATTAGACATCGCTATCCCATACTATGACCCACCACCTTTTACTTGGCGTTTCAACGCGGCTGCACTGCAAGACCCCATATATGTTGAAACCATACACAAGGCTATAGTAGATTACTTCGATCTCAACGCCCCAACTACTGAAGACCCTGGTCTGCTATGGGAGGCCTTTAAGGCCACGATACGGGGGATCTGTATCAGCACCACCTCAGGCATCCTCAAAGATATAAGACGACAACTGCACACACGAGAACAGGCTATACAAACCTTGGAACAAACGTACACCCAGACGGGCGACGCTGCTGTTTTGGGGGAAATTAAAGCGCTACTAACTGAATACGATGAGTTCGCGACGGACGAACTGAAGTATGTGTCAAAGCGTGCGACAGCGAGGAGGTATGGGGAAGGAGGTAGGCCTGGTAGGGAATTGGCCGCAAAAATATGCGCGGGTAGAGCCCCACAAAACATAACGTCCATTAGCACGGACACAGGGGAGGTGATCACGGACACCACGGGGATATTAACTGAATTTATGAATACTTACGAGACACTTTACACAGCGCGTCCATCACCGACACAGGGTGATTTACTACACTACATGGAAGATATAGAGCTGGCATGGCTAGCTGACGGGCACAGGAAATATCTAGAACGCCCGGTTACAGTGGAAGAAGTGGCTGATACCATTCGGAGATTACCAAATAACAAAGCACCTGGGCCGGACGGTTTTGCCACGGAATTCTATAAAAAATACGCTGATACACTTGCACCATACTTGGTGCGGCTGTACGGGGCGGCGCATGAAGCTCAGACGCTACCAGCGTCCATGAGAGAAGCACTGCTCGTGGCGTTGTTGAAACCAGGTAAAGAGGTAGATAAATGCGACTCATATCGCCCTCTTTCATTATTGAATGTGGACACTAAAATCATAGCTAGTTTGCTAGCGGACAGGTTGAAACCCCTTATGCCTTTGCTGATCAGGCCAGACCAATCTGGTTTTATCCCCGACAGAGCGACTACACATAACACTCGTACATTGTTCGCATTGGCCCATTATTTAACACCGGAAACGAAGGCGGTGGCTGTGTTACTGGACGCAGCTAAAGCATTTGACACAATCGGCTGGCCCTTTATCCATGCAGTACTGGTGCGTATGGGGTTTCCGCAGATTTTTCTGGGTGGATAACGATGTTATATTCAAACTTGACAGCACGCATCAGAGTGAACAGGTACATATCAGAGCCCATTCCAATATGCAGAGGTACTCGACAGGGGTGCCCGCTCTCGCCGATGCTATTCGCGTTGGTGCTGGAGCCGCTGGCATGTAAGATCCGGCAGCATCACCACTATTCAGCGATACAAATGCCCTCCAGACCCATACATATCTCACTGTACGCAGACGACATGGTGCTGTATGTTAAGAATCCTGAACAACACCTTAATCCACTCCTGAGAGAGTACATTAGGTTTGGCCTACAATCCGGGTTGCAGATTAACTGGGATAAATCCCTAGTTCTGTCCTTAACGGACAGCACCTGCCCAACCAAACTAGACTATCCTTTAAAATGGCAAGAGGAACCTACGAAATATTTAGGTGTATGGTTCCACAGAGACCCGGAATTGGTGGTAAGGACGAACTACGGGCGGACCATATCGTCACTAGAGGACAAGGTTAAGAGATGGAACAGACTTCCCCTATCGTTGGCAGACAGGGCGGCCATTGTAAAAATGGTGCTTCTACCGAAGTTCCTGTACTTGTTTAATAATATCCCAATCAAACCGCCCGCAGCCGTATTCCGTAATATTAACACACTGGTCCTTAATTTGTTGTGGGCGGGGAAACAAGCGAGGATGGAATTACGTACCATGACGCTGCCATATACTAAGGGGGGCTTCAGGGTGCCGGACTTTTATTTATATTACTTATGCGCGCAAGCGCAATACGCGCATTACTGGTTCCACGAGGTGCCCTTCTTGACACATGTGGCCGTAGAGGCGGGTGACACTGACCCTATCCCACTAGCCAACATATTGACACATAAACGCACTAAACTACATGAACGTGACATAAATCCAGTTAATACCACGGCTGAGGCATGGCGGCTGATAGGCAAGGCAACGCACAGCTTACCACTGTATGCACCGACACTTCCTCTGGCACATCACCCAGCTCTTTCGGTAACGCAGGAGCGGGTCGGCATGGATCTGTTCAAGCGGGCGGGACTAGACACTCTTGGGGACCTATACGATGGCGGGGTCTTCCTAACACTGGACAAGCTAAACTACATCACAAACCCGACTCCATTGTTCAGTTTCAACTACTATAGACTACAAAGAGCGCTTAGGGAACACTACCCGACACATCCGGAGGAACCTCCCACACTCGCGCCCCTACAACTACTCCTAACTACACCGACAGCGTCTCATCTAGTATCCAAACTGTATGCAACTGTACAAGAGGCGGTGGGGGCGAATACACACAAGGCTAGGGACAGATGGAGCGCTGGACTAGCAGAACCTCTCACTGACTTGGAATGGGATTCCTCCTGTGCGCTCACTGGTATGTTGACCCCTAACGGGAACTTGAAAATAATACACTACAAGTATTTGCATCAGGTATACCACACGCCACAGAGATTACATAAATATGGTTTGCGAGATGATTCACAATGTTGTAGGTGTAAGCAAGATGATGCGGACTTCATGCATCTAGCGTGGCACTGCCGCAAAGTGGCGGGGTTTTGGGAATGCGTCATGCAGGTCCTGAACGAGATGCTGGGGACCTCTATGCTGTGTGATGCGAAAATCTGTTTGTTGGGTATTATCCCGCAACTTAGAGCATTGAAACGCAAATTTTGTGCTATAGCGCTTTTACTGGCTAAGAGAAGGGTGTCTATGCACTGGAATGGCAGAAGGGCCCCTGAGGTGAAGCACTGGATGAGAGATATGGTGTATTGTCGAGACACACTCGCAACGTATGAGGAAGAGCTGCCAGGTGGCTCTAGGCCCAAGGATTATTGGGGGTACTTGCGGGTGTATTTACTGGCACATGATGGTTCTGGATCGGAGGCGGAGATAGAGGGACCTACAGATACGACACTGACAACTCAGAGTGAACAAGTTTCGTAATAATGGCACTGAGGAGGGAGGATGCTGTGACACAGAAGGATTATAGCAGAAGGAGAACTAAAAGTTGGGGACTACATTGTTTGGTTTGTTTCAGTTACGGTACAAGATAAGAAAAAAACTTTGAAAATGTAAGATTACGGATTTATAAGTGGGCGAATACAGCACTGATATACATGTGGGTGCTATCAGACATTACGCCGCCGGTCCGTTGGATGTCGGCTGATGGGCCGTGTAACACTAATGCCAATGATTTTGATTTTGAGTGCGGGTAGCCGGCCATTTATGGATGTAGGCATATGCACTGTATATGTTTACCCTTTTTTTTCTGTTTGTAAGCAACATGAAGTGCATCAATCCTCTTACCTCAATAAACAAATAATAAAAAAAAAAATAACTTATTTGAGGCAAACAGCATGTATTTTCTGAAATTGTATATGATGCAGCTTTGGGTCCTGAAGGTCGAATGACCACTTGCTCTGCAGCTACTGTGAATGAATCATCAGGTGTGCGACCTCTCACTGTAACAGAAAACCTTATAAAATGTAGTGATATGCAGGTAAATGTAAAAAGTAACCACACACTAATTAGGAAATGTGACCAAACAGAACAAATTAAATTTTGTCTTAACAATTAAAAAAAAAAAAAAAAAAAAAAAAAAAAGATACCGGAGTTTGAACACCTTGTGCTGCCCGGCGTGTGGTGCAGCTAATGAAAGTATAGGCCATTTTCTATTCGTTTGCAAAGCCTACGCCACTCCAAGAAGGGTATGGTTAGCTCCAGTTTGTAAAAATCTTGGGACGTCTAGTGGTGTTGAGGCGTTGAGAATCATCTGTACCTCCACTGATGAGCCTATTGTTCTTGGAATAGCTAAGTATTTGGGGTGGGCGTGGTCCATTAGGCGGAGGGCTATTCCCACTAATGCAATTGACTCCTGTTAAATGTGTGTTAATTTTAATATTGTAAAAGCTTGCACAACTGTTTTAGAAATATGTATAAGTACAAATATGAACAAATATTTTAACTGTCATGTATTTTAAATGTATGTTGTGCTTTTATGAGTATATACCTCGAATAAAGCTTTCAAACAAAAAAAAAGATAACTCCAATTCCACCAGCACATGTCCAGACACATTATCCAGCCAAAAGGGCATAAACAAAACCAGTTTTTTTTTGTGATTACAAGGAGGGAATTTATATATAAGATATATTCTACAGTAATGTGTCATTCTCTGGGCTAAAATGAACAAGTTCATAAAAACTGCTTCACACTCATACTCCTACAACTCAGTAGGCATGAAACTATTGCTTTAAAGCTAAATACTGCAACCTATAGTGAACCACATAAGTAAAGAGAAGTAGGAGGAGATAAAGTTGATGTTTGGGCACATAAATGATGCATGCTGAATCAAACTATGTGGTCTACGAAAAGAGGAGTACACAGTGGGTGAAGGTGAGAGGGATATACAACAACCAGCCTAAAGCAGTGTGGCAGATGTAGGTAATATTTTTAAAGCAACAAGAGAGTCGTTGAATTGTTAAGCTTTGTAATGCAACGCTATGTCTATATGTGCAAGTGGCAGTGAGGAGGATGAGTAGCTGATCTGTATATTTTCTAGAAGCTCACAACCTCCTACCGCTTCAAGCTGGCTTTAGACCACCGCATTCTATGAAAGCTGCTTTTTGGATGTGCCTGAATCTATAACGTTTTTGTTGGACAATCGAAACAACACTGTCTTAAGCTTCCTCAATATGTCAGCAGGTTTCAACACAGTTTCTGATGATATACTTCTACAGTGTCTTGCCGACTTTGGGATCTGTGGAAAGGTCTTAACAGTTTCACTCTTTCCTAAAAAAATAGGAAACAAGTAGCATTGATAGGTTGTTTCAGGTCAAGAGAAAAGGCACTAACATCTGGGGTTCCCCAGGGCTTCACCCCGATTCCTACCTGGTTTAATTTTGATTCATTGCCCTCATCAAGTAATTCGGTATCTCTATCATGTCCAATGTTGATAATACTCAAATGATCTTGTCCTTAGACAAGAACCCTACAAATTCCAAAATTAATTTTAAAAGGTGCCTTTCCCAAGTCATCAGAAAGATGGACTGGAACCATATGAAATGCAATGCAGAAAAGACAGAAATCCTTTGTTTTGGAAAGAATAATCAGTTCTCAGCCTCTGACTGGTAGCCTGATGGTCTTATCTCCTCATTTGCCTCCACTTCTGTGGCCAGAAATGTAGGTGTCAAGTTTGACACTGACCTTTCTTTCCACTATAAAGTTGCTTATGTTACTGGAACCTGTTTCTCAATGATCAAGTCACTAAAACATATTTTTTTCTCCATTTAGAGGCTAGGTAGATGGTGGCACACGCCTTGATTACATCCCGGATCGACTAGTGTAACAGTCTTTATCTTGGTGTATCTAAATACCGGACTAGGAAGCTTCAGGATGTGCAAATACTGCTACTTGCCTGATACTTAAACTTCCTTGCACGGCCTCCATCTCCAAGTGAGTAAGGAAAATTCATGGGATTTTGTTTAAATCACTTACTATAGTTTCAGAGCACTTTACCAGACTTGTCCCAAATTACTTTCGGAACTGCTCACACTATGTGTTCATTCCAGAGCCTTGAGATCGGAAAATGCCATGTTCCTAGTGATTCCCTAATTCAGACTAAAGACTACAAGAGACAGATCTTTTTTCATGCTTGTTGCCAAAACCTGGAATCAGCTCCCTTCTTCCAAGATATGTTTAAAATCACATCACTTTTAGAAAGCTTGTTAAAACCTTGCTTTTTATCCAGTCTTAATAGATTCTCTTTATCTGCATATGAGATTGGTATGAAGAATTGTGGATTTAGCGCTGAAATGCCCCTTTGGTGGTGACTATTGCATTTTATAAATACCCATTTCATTTAATTCATTATTTACTGATCATTGGTCACGTGTACATCCAAACAGAAGAAAGTAGCTTGAGGGCACATGGCTCATGAAACAGCCTGTCCCATTCACTACACTTGAATTGCAAACTAAAAGAATGAGTAACAGAGGCTGAGAGAGCAAGAGAGCTCACTAGAGGAGAAAAAAGAAGAGATAGACAGTTAAATATGGGTAAGTGATTTTCTTAGGAGAGGATTGTGTTGGGACTCCTTGCCCAGTGTATGGACGTAAGCGGTACAAAAGGGGTTGATGATGGACGGAGCATCTGAACCAATCAAACACTCACAGCCAGTCAACAGATCTGGGTTTAATTCATTACTGTTCTTTAGCCCACTCTGCCACCCCAGTTCAGACATGGCCATATGCAAATCAGTCTGACCCTGTGCCTCATGGGAACAGTCCAGCCCGAACTGCCAAGCCATGCTTTCCCTGGAACGGAAACCAGCTTCCTAGGACCGATTTCTGGCATTTTAGCCGTCTTCAGCCAGCCAGGCTTGCTTGAATCCAGTGGCAAAGTGAGCAAGGGACTCACGTCTGAGCATACCCTGCCAACTTACGGCGAACAAAGCGGTACAAAAGGGGGTGGTGATGGACGGAGCATCTGAACCAATCAAACACTCACAGCCAGTCAACAGATCTGGGTTTAATTCATTACTGTTCTTTAGCCCACTCTGCCACCCCAGTTCAGACATGGCCATATGCAAATCAGTCTGACCCTGTGCCTCATGGGAACAGTCCAGCCCGAACTGCCAAGCCATGCCTTCCCTGGACCGGAAACAAGCTTCGTAGGACCGGTTTCTGGCATTTTAGCCGTCTTCAGCCAGCCAGGCTTGCTTAAATCCAGTGGCAAAGTGAGCGAGGGACTCACGTCTGAGCATAACCTGCCAACTTATGGCGAACAAAGTGATAACTTCAACTTTACATTGGCGACGAGCGCCTGCTGGGGATAGGTATGTGTGGACCATCAGTTTCCCCGTGAACCCACCGATTTTCACAGAAAAAGTATTGGTTCCAACCGTCCCAAACTTTTGGAGCCATGAGTACTGTTTACTATGGGAGAATCCTGATGCCACGGTTGCCTGTGTCTACTTGGATTTCTGGGGATGTTCACACGGATTATAGAACTGACCGTTTTTGGCATTGCTTTCATTTAAATTGGAGCGCGAGACGCGAGTCCAGGGAATCCATTCAGGCGCACATACCTCCAGCGTGACGGCATAATTCTCTACCCTGCAGCGAGTGAGGTCCACGAGAGACGTGTGTGGCTACTGGCGCTGGGGTTACCTGCGATCCACAGGAGTTCTCCACGTTTTGGGCAGTCACCATCCATTGGAATTCAGCATGGTTTTGGCTCAGTGTTCTTGGCTGTTTTTGTTCAGACAATGACTCATCGTCATTACTTCCGGATCATGGAACATGCACAGTGGTTTTTGTGAAAGGTTCCGATGCATTCATCTAGCATCTCATTCTGGTGCATGTACGGTGATGTGCACACCCTTTCTGAAAACTGTGCACTCCACAGGCATGGTTACAAGGCATGTGCAGTGATGCACACACCATTCTCGTTGATGTAATCAATTTAATACGGAGAGCAGCTTAAGCAGCACGGTGATGCGCACACCCTGCTCGTCAAAAGGACTTGCTTTCGATTATCCTCAAGAAGTAACACGTCAACCAGCGCAGTGATTGATTTAAGGTTTGGAGTTAATTTATGTATTCTTAATTGTGTGCCTACCATTTATATGGTGTTGTTATTTCTTATTATAACTCTTATTTCCAACTTCCAGATATCGTTTGTTTTTCTCTTTCTCTCTTCTTTTTCTTCTTCATTTCCTTGTTTATGACCATTACTGATCTGATTTAACATGGCATCATCCAGCATGTCTGAGCCACCACAGTTTCTCTCTGATAAGGGCGTCTCCATTTTAGCATGGAACAGAGGGAAACTCATATTTGATTCGTACGTGCTTGCCATGGTGGCAAGAACTTTTCAGCCCTCAGAAAGTAAGCAGTTTTGTCAGATAAAATGGGATTGAAGGTAGACTTGTGTATGAAAGTCTTGAAGAAATTGTTTTGAGGCGGGGGAAGGTGAACTGGAAAACGTTTTTGACATGTCTGTTATGATATTGGAAAGGCATATGGGGCAAAAATTAATGTTGTGTTGGAAGGACACAATTCTTCTTATGAGAGTCCAGGGTGAGCAAGAGAAAACTGGAAGTTATGTTGCAACCCTAAAAACTCTTGCACCCACTTATGAATTTGAACAACTGATTCCCCAGTGAGAGACCAATGATGTTATGGTCCAGCAAAAACTCCTTGCTAAAAATCCTGATATAAAAAAAAAACATAGCTATTGTGGATAACACAAACAAGTAGGTGTGTGAGATGAGGGATGACAGAAATAAAGATATGGCTTCTGATGAAACTGTTGTACATGAGATAATGAAAGAAAGTGATAAGGGAAGTGAAGTAAAAAAGCAAAGCAGAGGTGAAATACGTACAAATTATTTCGGGAATGAGCATTCAAATGTTGGATGTCCTTCTAGGGGTTTTAAGTGTTTCAGATGTGGGAGTGACGGACATTTATCTAATAGTCCTGATTGTTTTGCAAGATTTGCCATTTGCAAAAACGGTGGCAAGAAAAGTAATTATGCTTGAATGTGTCCCAGTGCCAAGAGTCAGGTTGTGCATTCCCTAGAGGAGCAGGGGAAGTTTGTTTTGAGTGTGAGAGAAGATTGTATTTGATGGTGAAAAGTTGGAGATGCCCGAGTGTCAGATAATAGTTGGAGGCAAACAGTTGGCAGTTTTGGCGGATTCTAGATCACCTTACACTATGGGAAATTGGGAAGCTTTGTTTAGTAGGGATGAAATCGAGCTGTCTCTGCAGATATCAATCCTGTGGGGTATGGTGGTGTGAAGATTGATTTACTAGGTTATGCCGCGATGAAGATACAATTTATGGACAGGGAGACTGTGGGGAAGGTTTTTGTTGCGTAGAGGAGATAACTTATTTGCGTGGAGACAATAACTGGACATGGGCATTACTTTGAACCCCAGTACCCCTGAGAAAGTGTTGCTGCTGTCCACAAATCAACCACCTGAGGATGTATGTTATAAATTCCCCAAGGTGTTTAGTGAAAACCTAGATCTGCTAAACAACTTTGAGCACAAGATTGTCCTAAAGCATGGAGCCCAACTTTTTGTAGCCAAAGTAAGGAAGATGCGACATCTAATGATGGAGCCTTTGGAGCATGGATCATGAAATTGTTGGAAGCTGGTGTTATTGAGGAGATGGAGTGTTCTGAATGGTTGGCTCCGATTGTTTTGGCACCCAACGATGAAGGGAGAAATATTAGGATGTGTGTGGACTTGAGGGGACTCAATAAACACATCTGAATAGACCGACAACCATTGCCGAGCATTTCAGAAACTTTGGCTCTAATAAATGGTGCAGGGTTCTTCAGTGTGATTGACTTGTCCTCCACTTACCACCAGGTTTTAGTGCGTCCGTATTCTAGGCATCTTACGACATTTGTGACTCCTGTGGGTGCCTTCAGATTTATTCGCATGCCATTTAGATTAGCGTCTGCAGCTGTCTGCTTCCAGAGAGTTATGAGAAGATGTGGAAGGATTATGCAAAGTACTTATTTTCTAAAATGACATTTTAGTTTATAATAAAGATAAGGAGGAGCATGACAAGCAGCTGTGAAAAGTTTTGATTTGCTTGCAGGATGCTGGATTAGTGATTGAGAAAGAAAAGTGCAAGTTTCGAGTCACTTCAGTGAGTTATGTTGGACACACAATTTCAGGACAGGGAATAAGTCCCAAGTTGAATTTGGCTGGCACCCCTGCCGGAGAATAATTATCAAGGGCAATCATTTCTGGGACAAGCAGATTTGTGTTCAAAATTTGTCCCTAAGTTTGTCAGTACCCCTAAGATCATTGTTGAAAAAGAATGCAAGGTTTGAGTGTTCGGAGGAGTGTACTCTTGCTTTTAATACCATCAAAAATATTATAGGGAAAACGCTTACCATAGGCATTTCGATGCATGCAAAAAGACTGTGCTGACGACGGATGCCAATATCCCTGGTTTGGGGGCAGTTCTGTCTCAAACTGTTGATGGCGAGTCAAAGATTGTGGCCTTTGCTTCTTGTTCCCTTCGTGGCACAGAAGAATGGTATTCTGTGTTGGAGTGTGAGGCGCTGGTTGTGTTTTGGGCAATCCACCATCTCAAGTTCTTCCTGTGGGGTATACCTGTGCTGGTCAGATCAGATCATTAACCGGTTTGTCAGATTTTCACGTGCAGGGATGTGGAGAACTTATCTACACGAATCAAGAGGTGGATGGAAGGAAGACTGAATTTAACTTAAGAGTGGAATATGTGCGGGGTTCAAAAAAACCTACTGACAGATTGTTTGTCAAGAATGCCTTTGGATCAGTGTGGCGGAGAAGTGGAAGACTCTTTGGTTGCATGGGTGTGCGAGTCGGCACTTGATACCGACGAGTGATCCTTGGCATGTCAAGAGGTCAAAGTCTGGGAGGAACTCAAAGGGTTTGTTGGGAAGGGTTGGCCAGTTGACTGTGATATACCGGATCCGTTGAAGTGTTTCTTGAATGTGAAAGATGAGTTGCGTATAACTGAGGAAAAGTTGTTGAGGGGACTAAGGGTGATATTGCCTCGTGGGTTGTGGAACAAACTAATTAAGGTCATATTGGCAGAAACTTGATCAAAGCAAGAGTCTGTGAGAGGTAGTGGTGGCTAGGCATAGATCAACAGATCGAAGAGATGTGAGACTGCTGGGAGTGTGCCAACAATGATAAGCGTAAGAAATCATGTATGGTTCCATTGTTGTCAGAGGCAGGTCCACTGCGCAGGTCTAACGTACAGATATAATTAGAACCAGGGCAAATTGTAATTACATGTCTCCCCTTCGGTCGCTGACCTTAATTGTAATCCAGTGTCATTAATTTCCATGTCACGAGTCCTTGAACTCATCACACTTCGATACCTCTCTAAGATGGCCACCAATTCTCTCTTATTCTTGACCTATTCAAAATGGCCACCATACCCGGACTACACCACGCCGCATAGGCCCTTTTCGCTCTTCACCCCCATCACGTGTCCCCAACATGCACCAATCACTGGCCCATATAACGTCTCGCGTCCTGCCCGGTTGCAGACCCCGCGATTGTGCCGCTGCTCATCTCTTGTGCCCAGGAAGTTTGAATTCCTGACGGTACCGGTTTCCAACCCCTTCAACGTCCTAGCTGTAACCCCCACATTCCCTTCCTCTATTCTAGGCTATTATGCCATTGGCCCTCCGCCCTGGAGTTAAGTCAGCCGCCCCTATCCAAGCCTCTGCTCAGTTCGCCCGTATTGACGGCGATTGCCTCTCTCGGTTATTAATAGGTAAGCGTCCCTCCGAAGTACTGCCTAACTAGCTCCCCCTCCTGGCTCCCTTCCAATTCCGTCCTCTCCCTACAGGGTAGCACCATAAGTTCTACCGCGTCCAAGTTGCAGGACCTACACCTACAACGTTAATTGGCTGATCTTATCGGTAAGCCAACCAGCGCCTCCTGCATTCGCGGAATCACATCACGGCTGAAGCCTCCGCTTACATGACCTCCATCCTTAGACACCTTCTCACCGCGCTCAGGTTCGCCCTTATCCTTTTATGTTTTCACGCTGTCACCATCTAGTACTTCTCTAATGATAATGTTGCGCCAAATAGCGGGACAAATTCAGTAATATACTGTAAAGTATGAATTAGTAAACTGTCAACCAAAGCATGCATTGTTGCTCTTAAGCTGACCACCACAGTATGATCTGCTGTTCATAGCTCCAAGCTCACAATTTTAGATCACCCTCACCAGCCTTCGCAATAATTTTAATGCCACCGCCAGGAACTCTGTCTGTGCATGAAATGAATCTTAGCACCAAATATGTGTTGTTGAAATGTGTTTTTTATTGTTTTTCACTACTCCTAATCCCCTCGACCACTGCCTTTCTCGCCTCTCTCCCCACTAGGCATCTGAGGCTACAATTGTTAGGCATAGGATCTATGTCCTGATGATGATCTATGTATCAAGATAACGGATCGAAACGCCGTTGACTTCTAATAATACCTTATACAAGTTCAAAACTTTATGTGTACTACTAATGTAAAGGTGTTGATTATGTTCTGTTGTACCGTGACATTGTGCAATTACTGGTACTTCAAACCTCATGCTTTTGCCTACAAGCCCTTTTGTTACAGTTTTGTCACTGAATGTCTGTTGCACATGTGTTAAGTAGGGTGCAGGCTTGTGCCCCACTTTGTGTAACATCTCCTATATTCCACTACAAGTAAATACTAGACCTCTGTCCGGCTGGACAAGTCCAAAACAATATAGCTACGACTGAGTCTATATTTATTCACTGTGTATATATTTTTCCCTAAAGGGACCACTGTTGTTTGAATAGCATTATCCCCAAGGTTCCTTTCAACTGAATTGGGTCCCCTTGTTGTTTCAAATATATTCTTGCGGAAGGCGGCACCAGTCAGGGCTGCAGCTCCGTGCCCTGTTCCGAGGTATAGGTGGCAGCGTTGGTTTTGTATATCCAGCGCCACCCCCCCTCCACCTTGGCAGCTTGCGGTAGGCATGGGTCTAGGTACGGGATGTGGGATCACCAGCAGCGCTGGGCAAGGGTTCGCCAGGCAGTTTACCGCTGCTCTAGGGTCCGGCGCACCCATCAGTAGTCTCACTGCTGGTCTGACATGACTGAGTGAGAGTGAGTCTGACTAAGAGCAGGACCTGCTAGGTGTTGAGGTTGCGGGGCTAGGTGAGTAATTATTAAAATTATATTTTTTTTATTACTTGTGTGTTCTATGCTATAGCTTATAATTTTTCCCAAATTAAAGCAAGCATGCTGCTGGAATGCAGTGAAGTTATGTTTTCAAATATTATGTAATGTCTGTTATTCTAGACAGGTGCTTAGCTTACTTGGCGCTACTCACCTAACCTAGGGCCAGATGTAGGTCGCCAATTACCGGTCGGTAACGGCCGAAAATTGGTTTTCGAGATGTAGGTGCCAATATTTTACAGATTCGGTAAATTTACCGAATCTGTAAAATACCGAATCGGTAATTTTACTGATTCAGTAAAACCCAGATGTAGGTAGCACTGTTTACAGTGCTACAGGCCTTCAGAATTCGGTATTTTACCACCCAATCCAATTGGGTGGTAAAATACCGAATTCAGGTGTGCATGCAAGGGCATGTCTGTGTGTCACATGGCACACATGCCTGTATTTGGGGTGCTAGAGGGTGTCAAAGTGACACCCCCTGCACCCTTGCTGAAATCAGTATTTACCGAATCTGTAAATACCGATTCGGTAATGCCCATTGATTCCTATGGGCTTCAATGCCCATAGGAATCAATGGGCATTACCGAATCGGTATTTACAGAATCGGTAAATACCGATTCTTAACGATTCGGTATTTACCGAATCTGAAATACCTACATCTCCCCCCCCTCTATTTTACCACTTCTTAAATACCGAATCGGTATGATTCGGTATTTAAGAAGTGGTAAAATAAAATTACCTACATCTGGCCCTTAGTTATCTAATCGTACTTGTTGCCGGTTGCCACTCGCTTGGGCTGATGTAATTAGTGATGATTATGTAGGACGTTCTGTAATTAGTTATTTGTAACCGAATGATGCATGCAACACGGACGGTGCAGGGATGTTTGGGAACAACAACATCCATTTTTCAATGGAAGCTTGTGCTGCTGGTCTTTTTTGCCTGCCACACAAGCTTCCATGGAGGTTTGCGAATGCCCTATGGGCGATCGCATTGATTTGTAATAGACTAGTGAAGTCATCGTAACCGCGGCGCCGACATAAGGTCGGGTGGTTCCAGAACTGCAATGGCATCCACCCGACATCGTTGTAATCATTAGAATAAGGCCCTTAGTAATTAGTGCATTGGCCCGTCAAAGGGGATTGTTTTGAGACTAAGAGATTGCGAATAAGATTTGAGAAGAAGAAAACATCATTTGTTGCAATTTATTAGTCATTCTAAAATGCAGTTGACTAAATTTGGAATAGGAGTGGACTCCTAGGTAGGTTTTGGACATTTTGAATAGGATAGGACAGTCCGCAATATACTAATACTAGCTGATCTGATTTAGAAAAGTTCAATGTTATTGTGATTGCCTTTGCCTGTCAAAAAATATTTTGCAGAGATATTTACCACTAATCTTTTTTTGTCTTTGTTCATCCAGAGGCAAGAAGAGGGCTGGGGCGGCAAGAGTCTGGGAGCTGGTGGTGCAGCCCAGATCCTTGGCCAATTGCTCTGCTGACCCCAGTAAGTGTCTTCCCCTAATTGTTCTGCTCCTTTTTTAATAATGTGGCATCTACCCGTATCATATTAATTTTCTAAAAACTCTTTGATGTATCCGGTTCTATATTCTTGTTATCCCAGCATTATCCTATTTACTTGTTTTCCATATTTCAGGTTTCTCTAGTTTACGTCAAACTGTCTCTTGTTACTAGTCTGTCTGTAGTTTCCTTTCTTCTGCTTTTTCAATCAGCTTTCCCTTTCCCCTTTTGTGTACTGCCTAGTAGTGGTACTCTAAGACTCAGAGAAACTATTGGTCACATACTACTACTACTACGAGTCCTCCTCCTCTGCCGTGCATCCAAATAAGGTATTATACGCATGTATGTTGAGATGAGAAGGCTCAATCACTAAAACAAGAGAGTGGCAACGGTCACATTGGGTCTTCTTATTAGCTAGGCGGACAAGTTACTTACCTTCGGTAACAATATATCTGCAAGAAACATAGGTTAGTTATAGATTCATTACCTTAGAATTACCCCCAAGCGTCAGTCTGGATCCATAATGTTTTTCGGCAGCAGTACCTCTGTGCGTCGGAAGGTGGTGTCGGTCGGCTCCGCATCCGTCATTGGCGTCCTAGTCACCGGGATGACATCGCAGTAGCTACTTAGACGAAACCCGTGCGCGCTGATGTCAGTTCCGTAGACGCCGCCCTTGCGCGGTGACATCAGTTCTGTACACGACTTTCCACGCCAGAATTGCAGAGCCTAATGAAGACACTGACCACTGGTGCACAAAACTAGGGCCCTGAAAGGATGTCCTTAACCCTAGAAATCAGTTCACAGAACGGGGAGGATGGGTGGGGCGGTAAGGAATCTATAACTTACCTATGTTTCTTACAGATATATCGTTACCGAAGGTAAGTAACTTGTTCATCTAAAAGAAACACTTAGTTATAGATTCCTTACCTTAGAATAGATACCCCAGCAATACCAACCCCGGAGGTGGGTCTGCGAACCAAGTTCACACCAGGAAGTCCTGGACAACAGAACGGCCAAAGAAGCCGTCTCTCCGGACTTGGCTGTCCAGCCAGTAGTGTTTTGTGAAGATGTGCAGCGATGCCCACGTAGCTGCCTGACATATGTCATGTAGAGGATCTCCTTTTCCCAAAGCAGTAGTGGCTGCCATCGCCCTAACAGAATGGGCGCTTAGCCCCACTGAAGGCTCCTTTTTTACTAGAGGTTAGCAGGCTTTAATACACAAAATGACCCATCTAGAGATGGTCCGCTTGTGATTGGCCCAACCTTTCTTGGCGCCCACGTAGCCAACAAAGGGTTGGTCATCCACCCGGAACTGTTGGTGAAATCCAGATAGAAGGAAAGCGCATGTTGTGGGTCCAGACGGTGGAGCCTCTCTTCCTCTTTAGAAGGATGCGGAAGCAGAAAGAAGGTGGGCAAAGTGATGGTTTGCCTGATGTGAAAGGAGGGGACCACCTTGAGAAGAAAGGATGGGCAACCTTGTCCGGATGTACAGCCAGAAAAGGAGGCTTGGATGAAAGAGCTTGGAGCTCACTCACTTTTCTGGCAGATGTGATGGCTACCAGGAATGCAGTCTTAAGAGTTAAGAGTCGTAGAGGACAGTTGTGAAGCGGCTCAAAGGGAGCGCACATCAAATTGGTCAAGACCAAGTTCAAGTCCCACTGAGGCATTACAAAGGGGATAGGAAGAAAGAGATGAATATTGCCTTTTAAGAAACGATTTACAACCGGGGACTTGAAGAGAGAAGGCTGATCAGGAAGCCTTAGAAAGGCAGAAATGGCCCTTGATAGTGCCCAGAGCAGAGCCCTGCTGGGCCAAATACAGGAGGAACAAGAGAACCTCAGAAAGAGGGGCAGAAAGGGGATCCACTAGCCTTTGCTGCACACCATGCCACAAATTTGTTTCATTGGCAGGCATATACCGTTTTAGTGGAGGGACGCCTGGCTGTCGAGATTACATCACAGCCTTCAGGAGGCAAGTCAAATGACGTCAACTGCTGTTGCTCAATCTCCTTGCAGGGAGGTGGAAGCTGGACAGGTTCGGGGGAGGACCGTCCCCTGCTGCTGCGACAGAAGATCCTCCCAAAGAGGCAGTCGGATCGGAGGATCAATGGCCATGTTGAGCAGCTTGGGATACCAGACTCTTCGTGTCCAATCCGGAGGCACAAGAATGACTTGGGCCCGGTCGCGTTTGATCTTCTTTCATTCTGGGCAGAAGTGGTATAGGCGGGAAGGCCTAAAGAAGACCGCAACTCTACTTGCAACGAAAAGCGTCGCCTAGCAAGTGCTGCCATGAAAATTCCAACGCGCAAAATTGCTGACATTGCGTTTTCTCTTCAGTTGCGAATAGATCCAACCAAGGCTCTCCCCACTGCTGAAAGGGACCTTGCACCACCTACGAGTGTAGACGTCATTCGTGATCCATCATGCACCTGCGGCTGAGTTTGTCCGCTCTGGAATTCAGTGAACCTGCCAGGTGTTGAACCACCAGAGATATGCCCTGATGTTCCAGCCATGTCCAGAGGCGGAGGGCCTCCTGACATAGGGTCCACGACCCCACCCCACCCTGTTTGTTGCAGTACCACATGACGGAGGTGTTATCCGTGAACACCTGCACTACTCTTCCCCGAGCAGAGGGAAGGAAGGCTTTCAGTGCAAGACAGATCGCCCGAAACTCCAGATGGTTGATGTGGAGCCCGGACTCCGCCAGAGACCAGAGGCCTCTGATTTCCGCCTCTCCCATGTGGCCGCCCATACCCGCAGTGATGCGTCTGTCACCAATGTGTGTCCCGGTGGTGGTAGGGAGAGGGACCTGCTGTTGACCCAATCCTGGTTCGTGAGCCACCGCTGCAATTGTTGTGCAGTGCCCTCCGAGATCTGGACACAATGGGATAGATTCCCTTGATGCTGAGCCCACTGGAACTTCAGGTCCCACTGCAGAGCCTGCATATGCCAACTGGCTTGATCAACCAGCAGGAGGCCATGAGGCCCAGCACCCTCAGGGTCATCGTGACCAAAACCCGGAATAGAGCCTGAAAGATTGGACTCACAGCCCAAATATCCCGTACCCGAAACTGCGTCATGTCCAGAACCGCTCTGATGAAGAGGAGCTTCTGAGAGGGGGCAGGTGTTCGGCGTAGTCTGGAGGTGGGAGACGACAGCCTGAGGCGAGCCCGCCTTCAACAGCCAGTTGTTGAGTTCGGGGAAGACTGGAACCCCTGATCGGCGCAGATGAGGTGCAACCACTGCCATCACTTTTGTGAACACTTGCGCTGGTAAGGCCAAAGGGGAGCACGGTAGACTTTTAGTGCTCATGGCCTACCGTGAACCACAGGTAACGCTGGTGGACCGGCAGGACGGAGATGTGAAAATAAGCGTCCTGCAAGTCCAACGCTAGCATCCAGTCTCCAGGTTCGAAAGTAGACAAGAACTGAGTAAGCATCAACATCTTGAACTTCTCCTTCCGGAGAAAGCGGTTAACGTTCCCGAGATCCAAGATAGGACGCAGTACCTTGTCCTTCTTGGGTACCAGAAAGTAGTGGGAATGACAACCACAACCTACTTCTGGGGCAGGAACGCGCTCAATGGCTCCCTTGGCCAAGAGAGCTGTGACTTCCTGTTGGAGAAGGCGCAGATGATACGATGGTACTGAGGTGGCATGGCTGGAGGGGTAGCCTCGAAGGGGAGGGAGTAGCCCTTTCGGACTATCTGCAAAACCCACCTGTCAGATGTGATGGTGCACCAGTGGGGGAGGTGATGGTGGATCCTGCCGCCCACTGGCGATTGATGGGCCTGACACGTCGGACTAGGAAGGTTTGGAGGCTAAAGCAGAGGGGGGGATTGGTGGACAGGCCCGCCCGCTGACCCCCTAAACCCTGGCGGTGTGTTCATACGTCCCCGGCCGCACAAACGTAGGGGAATGTGCGTCGGCCTGTGGCTCTAGAAGGGACGTAGTGGGGCACCCCTTCCGTAGCCACAAAAGAGGCAAAAAGTAGACTGCGCAGGGCAGTTGGAGAAGCCCAAGGACTTGGCTGTAGCCTGTGAGTCCTTGAAACGCTCTAGAGCGCTGTCTGCTCTGTCGCCAAAAAGGCGACGGCCATCAATGAGCATGTCCATAAGGGTGTCTGGACATCCCCAGAAAAGCCAGTTGATCTCATCCAGGTGTAGCATCGAAGGGCTACCGACGAGGAAATTGTCCTGCCTAGAGAGTCGGTGGTATACAGCCCACAACAGATGGTAAACTTTGGTGCGTCCCTCTCAGCGGCAACAGCCTGGGATAGTACGGTACGGGCCTCCTCCGGACACTGAGACAGCATTTGCACAACCGTGTCCCACACCGAGTGGGAATAACAGCCCAATAGACATGCCTTGTTTACCGACCGCAGTCACAAGCTGGTGAAAAGAAAACATCTTTCCAAGATGATCCAGCTTCTTGGATTCCCTATCTGGTGAAGCGTTAGGGAATGTGTTCTTGGAGGTAGAGGCTTGGACTACCATGCTCTCAGGGTGGGGTGTTGGAGAGGAAAGTGGGGTTGCCCAGGGTCGGGCAGTGGCATTGGGCAATCATTCTATCCACAGGAGCCCCCGTGTTGGGCCTGGACCAGGTGCCCAAAAGGACATCGGTTAGGGCTTCATTAAACTGCAGCAGGGTTAATCCTGATCGCCACTGTAGGGAGCTCAAGGTGGAGAGCCTCTGCCCACCTATGCAACACCACTTCATAGGTAGCTTCCTCCTCCGTAGCCACAGTAGGAGGAGACAACATGCCAAGGTCAGTGGAGGTATCAAGACCACTGGCATCCCCCAGGTCCTCCTCTCTCCAGTCTGGATCATAATCCAAATGGTTGATCAGGGGGTCACCTGACCCCTCCCAGTCCTCCTCCTTGTCCTCTGGGTGCCAATCTGGCCTGAAAGGGACCCCAGGTGTGAACAGGGGCACAAAAATCCCGGTTGGCGCCGGATCCGGCGTCAGGCGACTCCGGTCCGGCTCTGTGTCCACATCCGGATGGAGGCCGGGGTTGACGCCGGCCAGAGGCACAACCGGCTTCTAGTGCAGGTGCGGTGCCGAAGGAAGCGGCACCAATGGAGGTGCAATGAGGTCAACCGGCGCCGATCCGGAACCAGGCCTGAATCCATGGGGGCCCTGCGAGCCGGGGCCAGAGCCACCGTCAGAGAACGCCTAGGACCCCAACTGAGTCCACGGGGCCCGAAGGTGCGCCAGCGGAGTCGGTCTGCCCAAAGATGGCATGCATCGCCTAGTTAAACTGACTAAGCTGGACAGGGGTCGCTCCGGTTCCCAGAAAGGGAGGGAAACTTGGAGTCGGCCGCGGGAGGGGCACCGCCCGCATCCCTCGTCTCGTCAGCTGACCGACGGGGAGAAGTCGAAGAGCAACGATGCTTCTTTGACTTCTTCTTCTGCTTTGACTTACCTGACCACGAGTGAGAAGACTTGGAGACGAGTGGTGATGGCTCCACGACCGGTCTCTCGACCTTCCTCGCGACGGGACCTCGAATGGCACGGAGCCGACTGCCAGGAACTCAAGAAGCTTTTGGGACCGCACCTGCAAAGACTTCGAAGCCATGGTCCGGCAGTCGGAGCACTACTTGGGGTCGTGGTCACGCCCCCAGCAAAACAGGCACACAGGGTGCGGATCTGTCACCTATATCAGTCGGGTACAGGAACCACAAGCCTTGAAGCCGGGCATCCTTACCTGCACAAGGAGTCGGTAGGATTCAAAAAGACATCGACAAAAGTCGTTCAAAACGTTCAGTCAAAAAGTGACTGGAGCTAACGTTCTCTCCGGATCTACGCTGGCTGGCAGGGAAAAAGAAAGAACCAACGTTATTGCGTGAGGGCGGCGTCTAAGTAGCTACTGCGAAGTCATCTCAGCGACGCCAACGACGAACGCGGAACCGACCGACACCACCTTACGAGGTACTGCTGACAAAAAACTTTCTAGATCCAGTCTGACTTCTGGGGGTAATTCGAAGGTAAGGAATCTAAAACTAATTGTTTCTTTCAGATCTAGTATTATTAGCAGGAGTTGGTGAACTAATGACTGTGCACTAAGTCTGAGAGGAAGTACGAGGAAGACGGCCCCATTGGATTTGCCAACCAAGGACATATGCTATTTTTTTCTCAAAACATCAGGTTCATCAATCAATAGCTTCAACCACTCCTTAACAGCGTGTCTCTTCTCTTGACTTCAGAGTCAAAATGCACAACCTGATATTTTTGATAGAAGATACTGTCTGTACTATATCTATATTTTAGTGAGTGATGGGTGTGGTATTTTATTTCGCTCTAAAACAATTAATAGGGGGAGGTGTATCTGGCATCTAAGAAATGTGTAATCTCTTTTTCTAGCTGCACCGACCACCAACGCCTGGGCCAGCAGTGACAGCACCAGCCAGTCTGCAGATGCGGCAGCAGAAGGGGCTGAACCAGCGGCAGTTGCGGGCAGGGGTAAGTCGTATTGCTTGCTTATTGACAATTAATTATAATTTAACTCACTGTAAGGTGCAGTCTTGTTTACTTGTGAACAAAAGGAGAACACAGCAGGACTTGAGCTGAGTAACTAATGGCTGCTCCTATCTTCAACTCAGCAGAGAACGAGACCTTTAAATAATGTTGTTAATGTTAATGTTAATAGTTTTCTAGAGCGCACAGCTGCCCCAGCAAAGGGGCGTCCCGGCGCTATCAGGTCTATACACACAACAGTCTGAGGAGGAAAGACCCCGCAGCCCTATCCATATCCTATACAGAAGAGAAAAGAAAGGTTTTGATAGCCTTACGAAAGACAAGCAAATAAGGGTTCAGGGAAAAGGAAAGGATGGATGAAATGTAATATATATAACTGAAAAAGAAGGATGCGTGGGTTAAAGCGCTAGATGCATAAATAGTATTATAGGTGGCTGATAGATAGCATACATGGGTGGGTGAAGGATGGATGAAAGATATACGAGTAGTAGGAAGCTTGCCTGGGTGGGTGAAAGTGTATGTGTGAAAGGATGCCTGCCTGGGTGGGTGATTGGAATCCTGTGGTGGTTTCTTTTGATTGAAATAAACTTAAGGACACATGGGTGGGGAAATAACAAATGTATGTTGCTGAAAGTTTTGTTCTTGAGATCATGAGACTAGAGCGTGACAGAGAGCCATGTTTGGATGGATGGGTAGTTTCTATGGTGAAGAGTGGATTGAGAGAATATAAAACTTAAATGGTGGTGAGTAGCAAAGCCAAGGGTGAAGAACAAAAAATAAAACACTAGAAGAACAATGCAATGATGAATGGAAAAATCCTTGGGAAGGAGAATAAGGGACTACGGTGCTCCTCTGTAGTGGTGGTGTTCACACCTTTGTATGCCTGGAATTGTTTTTCGAGGATTTTTGATTCAAACAGTTCAGGAGGTGGTATTTATGACTCCTCCCTGGACTCATAGTAGTTTTCAAGCGCAACATTATGTATCCTTCCTACCCACCCATCATCAATCACCTCCCTCCATACTCATGGCATCATTTTCTATGTGTTTTGCTTAGAGCATTGGCAGACCTGGCAGAGGAAAATAGAGGCCAACAGGGCAGAGGAACGGCGTCTGGTGGACTTGAAGGATGGGGCAAAAGCTGCTGCAGATGCCCTGAGGCCCAGCCAGGCCACAAAACCCCCCCCACCACATTGTCGCCGCGGTCCAATGGGTGCTTGCTGATATTCCACCAGCACTGCTGCTCCCGCTTATTTCCGCCGGTTTGAGCACAACATCATGCGAAGGCTGGGGAATATTGAAGCCAGGCAGGAACGCTTGGACAGGCACCTCAAGGAGCTCCTAACCCGCTGTTGGTGCTCTCTTCAGCCCCTTTTTCAATCTGTTATGGGTGGGTGAAAGTTGGGGGATTGTTAGGTTTTTCTTTATTTATGGACATTTCTTGGACACTACTTAGACACTGGTTGGCATTAGGAAGAGGGGTGGACCAGCTGTGGGTTTGGTTTAGATTTGTTCAGGGAATAAATCTTTCTTACTTTTACATTTTACGATTATGAATGATTTAAAAACACAATTGGTGAGGTTATTGTTTGTTTTACTTCGCACTGCTGCCTTTGCCGCAGCCAGTTCTGCTGATAGTGTAAACAAAACAGTGATACAGTACCCTTCCTTGTCCTACTACTCTCTCCTCCTAGTCTCTGTATCCTACTCAGCTATTATTATTATTAACCCCTAGGGACTCGGAGGGACTGGGGATGAATTAAATCAACCAAAGTTTACTTCTCTTACCTGATTAGATGAAGCGAGGGCTCCATGGTTTCCCAAGGTGCCATCATGGTGGTGGTAGTAGCAGCAGGTTAGTAGCAGCAGTATGCATTGCTAGTGTTTCTTTTGATATTGAAGGCAAAGCCATCAGGACTGAAGCGAGGTCCCACTCCTTCCTAGGCCTACTAGAACTGTAGGATAAAGACTCGGAGAGTGGGGACTATTCATCAAAAAGAAAGTTAACAAATTGAAATTAAAAAAACTAGGTTAATGCTGTTATTATATGCAAGCTTGATGACAGTCACTAGAGACTAGACTAGTAAAACAGACTCAGTCTCAAACACAAGAAGAAAGTATGATAAGCAATGGAAAATTGAAATAATCAGAACAGTGTTGAGGTACTACGAACTGGACAAAGTGGATAAGCTTGACCTTAGATGCAAATTACTACAGTGCCTGAATGATGATGCTGGCAAGAGATGTTCCTCTGAAAAAAAATATCATACACTGTGCTGAGGTGGATAATATAGTATACTGCCAGTGTGGGCTATATGAGCTTAAGAATAGGATCCTCCTCACCCTGCACTGAGTTGGTGTTGCTTTCACCACATCCGTCACACCAAATGTGTGATCAATTAGTGGTGTAAATTGTTAAGTCACACCTCAATGAATCACACAGCCTGGGGGAAGAGGGTTAGGGATTTGATGAAGGGTTGGGAAGGGGGATTGGAGGGAATGGTTTGACAAAGAAACACGTCACATGAACAACACTCATCTTGGCAGCCGACCATCATAAATCTGTTATAGGAGGAAAATGAAATGCATGCATGATGATGAGTGGTACTAGACTAGGACAGAGCAGTATATTAATTATGCAATGATTTGTCTTCCCCAAGAGAGACCCTAGTTACATATACTATTTATGTTGTATCGGGCTTAGAAAGATAGCAAATACAAATAAAATATCTATAGAAGTAATATAAGCAACCATAAACACACACAGTCATAATGATTGAATAGAAAAAAAAGAATGTATCATTGGAGTTGCATCTTGAGTGCCCGGCGGATGTGGTTTAGTAAGGTAAGTGTGAGTTGTTTTTCCAGTATGGCACAGGGTAAAGGGCCTGTAGATGAAAAAACAAAAAGAGTATTGAAAAATCATGGAGAAAACAAAAAGTTAAACTGCATAAGGAGTGCAACAAGAAGACTTTCAGAGGCAGCAAGGCTAAATTATGTCTGTTTCCAGCAGTAACCTCCAACAACAGGCCACCCCCACCCAAACTCCACTTAGCTTCAGATTTGAGCCAGACAGAACTGAGCACACATACATACACACAGCAACATAGCAAAAAGTCAATGCACCGCTATCAGTCACAGAACTTGAAGGCTGCCCTGGAGTACTTGTTGTCCCCTAGAGTAGTGGGCCTCTAATTCCCAGCTGTTCTTTTTCTAGCTGACTAGCTTGCACACCTATCCAAGTTTTGTAGCTGGCAACATCCCCATCTGAAAAAGGAATGAAAGTGTGCAGTAATGGTTTGTACCGTGGATCAAGAATTATGGCACAAATGTAATGGTTGGATGGCACAATGCGTCTTTGCACCCTTGTATTTTCAGATAAGCGAAGCGTTAATCTCTCCACCAACTCACATTCTATTTTTCCTCCACACCTGTGTACATTGCAGACACCTCCTTTAACTGTTCCTGTAACATGTGCAACAATGGGATAGCTTGGCCTATGGTGCAGTCCTCCTTGCTGGCTTCACGTGTGAAGACCTTGAAAGGAGGCAGCATCTACATCAGGCATTTTACTAGGCCCTATTGGTCCATCTCAATGGTCATGCCTTTTACTGTAGCATCCCCTCTTTGCATGACATATTCATTGATTGGTCTGTACTGCTCAAATAGACGTTCAAGCATGTAATAAGTTGAGTTCCAAAGTGGATGAGTGCTTTAACTTGCATTCTATTATCACTTTGAATGATCCTCAGCTGCTTCTGGGCTTTAAAAGAATGGCTGTAGTGTGTGCAGATTCTTCTGCAGGTTGTCACTATGCTGCTGACTTGGTCTTCTTTTTTCAGAAAGTCTTGAACATTGATGTTAATGAAGTGCTACAAACAGAGGGCCCTTTAATAGCCACCATCGGACATGGCCCTCACTATATTACTACAATTGTCCTTGGAAACAAAACCAATGTTAAGCCCTCTTCGTCACATCATTCAAAGACCTGGTTGTCAAAGACTTCCAAAATGTTTGCAGCAGTATGAAATTTGTCCATGGCGAACATGGCTACTATTGCATGTTTCCGAGCGGCATTAAAAATCTCAGCTGTGTCAACACCCGCAGATATCTTTTCTCTAACCCCCACAAAAGACATCCAGTGTGCAGTTATGCACATGTAATTAGTGGCTTGACAACTGGTTTACATGTCTGTTGTCAGGTGGATAGTGTGAACAGCACTCTGTTGCAAAGCTTGCCCAAGCAATTCCAGCACGTCGTGATGTAGTGCTGGAACAGCAACTCTGGCAAAATAGGACTGGCTGGGAACCTTCCATTTTGGGCAGATGGCTGCCACATATTCAAGAAAACCCCCCATTACACAAAAGAAAAAGGGGAAGAGGTCCAGCGCTAACATTTTGACCAGCTTCACATTGTACAAATGTGCCGTTGGGTGGTTAAATTCCTACTGCCCCTCTGACCTAAACATGCTGAGATTGGAAGTATGGATTTGTTTTCTTTTCTGGTGCCACTGATGCAGGTGACTTCTTGACACCAATGTTAGGCTCAATACGTGTTTTTTCGTTGCAATACTCTCTTGCCTTGGACCCCTTGGTGTCTCAGTCTGACTCTTGTGCCATTGCGATGTTGCGGATGATGATGTGGGCAGTACCACTGCACTGCTGGGGACAGGGCTGCTTTGTGTACTGGAGAAAATATCTCCCTCTTATTCACCTTCCACCATGATCGGATCTTGTTCATCCCCTCCACCAACATTTCAGTTTTTTAGCTGCTAAGGTGCGCCTCCCACTGGATCAAGTGGTGTTTTTTCTCGAATGGGTTGTTTGGCCTCCGGTACCATAGTTTGTACCAAGCTTACCCCGACTAACAGCTTCTCCACAAATGGAGCATATAGCAATGTTCACCTCCTTCCTGCTAACTGAAAAGAAGTCACAAAACTGGGGTGTTCAACTCTCCGACGCTGCTGGTGCCACTTGCAAGTTCGGATGAACTGGTGGGTGGGTGTGACGTTTGACTCGCTGCAGTACCTACTTCTACGTAGGTGATTGTGGTGAATGTAGGTCGCTGCCGGGACTTTGTAAATATGGCAGCTGGAAGTGGTGTTGGTGGTATCAGTGTTGATGGTATCCGTGCCACCTCCCTCACAGCAATTTGGGATGGGGTGAGGTCGGTCTTCACTGGGGCGGGGCTAATGTCCATGATAACGGACTCATCATCATCCTCCTCTTCTACATTTACCTCCATAACTCTAAGGCTTTCTGGAACCCTTCTTTTCCCTAGCCTTGTCTCGTGGCGTGTCTCACTCTCAGACTGAGGTGGGATCCAAGTGGCTTCTAGCTCATCAGAAGGGGGGCTTGCATAAGAGGTTGATGGACTAACCCTCCTTTTCCTTGCTAGGGATCTGGAAGACAATGGATCTTCTGAAAGAGTGGCTTGCTCTTCTTCTTCCTCAGCAGGAAGCTTGTTCTCCTGAACTGCTCCTAGTTCAGGAAGAACTAATACTATTAGTAGTTGCCCAATTATCTGAGGTTCCTGCATTGATTGGGTACTACTTCGTGATAACGAGAAGTCAATTTCAACAACACGGCTCGTCAGCGTTGTCGTGATTAGACTGGCTGCCTCTGCAGCCGACATGGGCTTGGGCCTAGGTTGGTGGGGTAGGTCCACTGATGAGGGGGTGGTGCTCCGAGATTGCCCCCGGACACCGCTGCTGCAGGCGCAATTTTTGATTTCCCAAAAAAGATTTTTGGCGACACCAGTGGTGGTAACTGGCAGTGCCTTCTTCTCACTGGCAACTTTCTTGGTACTGGACCTGGTACCTTTCTTTAGGGTCATCTTGAAGATGTCAGCACGCTGTGGCACAAGTTGAAGAGATGTCTGTCTATGGTCACATGTCATGTGGCGTATGGCGCAGGCCTTCTGTCTGTCAGTACAATGGGTGATGTTGTCTCCTCCTCTTTTGTTCACCTAAAAGCAAAGAAGCAAGAAGCACATTAGTCAAATGTGGCATTGTTGCGCTTCAATTACTAGTACAAACAAATACAATATAATTTAGTGTGTTTGGTCACACTTGTTAGTGTTATTACCTCAGGTATTAAAACAATTAACAATACAGTGTAACCATGTCAGACTTTGACAACAACAAGGGCTTTCGTGGTGTACTGTGTACACTACAGTAGTACACTCAGGAAGGATAGGAAAGAATAAGAACAACAAAAATACAAATGCAACGGTTTGGCATTGTGCATCACATGGGATGCCGCACTCCGGGAGCTGCAGCTGACAAATGACAATGGAAGTAATAAGCCAAAGGGAACAAAGGGAAGACAGACATGCAGGTCTATATGGCAAAAGCACACTAACTGCCTCCACAAAATAGCCTCCAGCCACCGGTCACACAACAACAAGCAGGAGGCCTGGAAAACAATGAACTCAAGCAGGCTTGTATGGACACAGACTTTATAAAACTGCCTCTGGCCACATGGGGAGGCTCAGCCAAGGCAAATGATGGCCCACTATTAGAAACACGCTCACAAACTGGCCAAACAAAGGAGGCATGCTAAAAAACACCTCTTTAATGCAAGAATGCCAAAAATGAAAATCCACAGGGCTAAGAAAAGCTGTGCAAGTTATAACCATGCACATCCAACAAAAGCATTTAACACACATGAAACAAAAGTGAAATAACCAGAAAAAAAAACATTCTTTATTTTAGTCCAATGCCATCCATGCCCTACATGATGTTAAAATTCAACAGACACCACAGAAACAGTTGTTTCATGCACCCATGAGTAGCTATGAGCCTACTGGCTTTAAAGCCTATTGGCAGACTACTGGGCTACATAGTGAATTAAATAAATATTGCAAATTGATTTCAAAAGTTGGAGAAAATGTAGTGAACTGTGTAAGTGTTTCCTTTATAAAAGAATAAAAAATACTTACAAAGAAACAACTAGGCCCCTATTGAAACTACAGGCCACCCACTATGTCGTACTGTTATTGTACTATATGTAATGTTAGTGTGCCCGGGGTTTATTTATTTTTTTTGAAGTTTTTTTTTATTGGTTTCCATAACAGACAAACTACATCTCCTTCACATTTGTGCGGCCATTACGCAGATGGCCTATTGGTTCCTACGTATGTCATTCAAATTTGTACAGATGAACTTCTAACCCAACTTTCCTAGCCCCCTCCCTCCTACCCCCACCCCCCCTGTCAGTGTGCCTCAGCCCAATCAGTCCCTCCAATATCTCCCAGCTCCTCCTATATCCAACGACTCCACACCAAAACATAAAAGAGAACAGGTTGGGAGTTCCGATAGTCAAGCATTACTTCCCTATGTCTCCGCAGGAATCCACTAGCACCTCACACCTAGAATGGGAAAAAACTGTCCTTCTCCTTCAACCGATGAGACCTACCACCCCTTCCCTCATGGGTCAGTCTCCCTCGTTCATGTGCCCGGGGTTTATTATGCTTTTTTTGTTACTGTTTGTTATTAATTGTTTTTAATATTATATGGGAGGGGGGGGGAGATGTGATGTGGACTCCTTGCCCAGTGTCTGGAGCTAGCATGTGTGATCCTTGACTCAGTTGCTGTGCAACCTGTACATTCTAGTGGTGATCAGTGACACAATGAGCTGTGCGGATGCTGGTGGAATGCCGGCGGATTGTAGGGACAGTTGGCAATATCCAACTGTCTGTTGGACTGGTGGCTTTTATGCTGTTACCAAATAAATACTTTAAAATGGATGCTGTGCAAGAGTGGTACCTTCAACTTAACAGAAGCACTCATAGTTGTCTTGGCTGAGTAGTATTATTTTAATTAAAATAAATGTTCCTCCTACACTGTTTCGTTCTTGCAGCACTCATTAATGGTTTGTTCTTGCACTTCCCACATTTCCACAAACATGATTTAAGTCAGAGAGGGAATTAGCCAACGTCACTGGGGTTTTATGTTCAAGTCTTGCATAGAAGGACAAATCCGGTGCCGCCAAAACCGATGGACAACTTCCTATCTGCCCAGATTAAACACAGCTCAGTGAAACAATGGTGGTACATGGAATCCTCAGAGGCACAAATAATCTAGCAACATGTGCTCTAGGGGCATAGGTATGAAATTATTTCGCATTCGCAAACGCTGCGAATTGCAAAAAAACTGCGTTTGCGAATGCAAAATAGAGAAAAGCGATGTACCACACATTTCCGCATCGCAAATTAAGAAATCGCAATTTTTTGGGATTTCTTAATTTGCGAGGCAGGAAATCTGCAAATATTCTTGCTAATTTGCTGTCTGCGATACGCAGGCTGCAAAAATCGCAAATAAAGAAATCGCAACTGAAGAAGTTGCTAAGGAATGTATAAAAAAAATCGCTAATTGCGAAAATTCGCTAATTTGCACTGCAACATTACCACCAAGTGAATGCAGGTGGTAACCAGGTGCAAGCTGTATAAACAGGCCTACAATGCAATAGGAACTTCCACAATGGCAGCGCTATATGTGATAGCCAGGAGGCTGAGAATTCGGGCAGCAGCACAGAGGAGGCGGCCACGGGAATGGATCTTCTGAGTGCGCGTCACTCTGTTCCAGCAGACTGAGGAGGAGATTCATGAGAAGTACAGGCTGGACACAAAGACCAATCTGGAACACCCAACACGCAGGACCAATACCATTCCCACCCTTGTGCAGGTCCTGTGCTCCCTGCACCTACTGGCCTCAGGGAGTTTTCAAGGGGTGATAGCAGCTGCAGGTGGGGTCTCACAGAGTTGCCTGTCGCGCTTCTTCCATGCATTCTTAGATGCAATGCTACATCGCCTACAACATCACATACAATTTCTCAGCACACAACAGGCATTACAGCAAGCAAAACTGGACTTTTACCAGGTTGCACAATTCCCCCACGTAATTGGCTGCATAGATGGGACCCATGTGGCCCTCACAACCCCAGCAACCAATGAAAAGGTCTTCAGAAACCGCAAATCATACCATTCCTGCCGCTCGTAGTCGTGGGAAATCGACACGCCGAGGAGCTTTCCCTGCTTGCTTCTGCCAACATTAATTTGAACTCTGTCCAGTAACCTGGGAGCCCGTGTGCTCGGTTACACTTCCCGCTGGGTCCTACTGCCTGGAGAGACAACGCCTACCGGGAGCGGGACTGCGAGGACCAGAGGTGCTTGCGCCAGGTCATCGCGCGCACCTGGTGCCTCTTCCCGCCACCTCCTCTTACTTAGCCCAGCCTCCTGACGCGAACGCGCGCGCGGAAGCGCGGGAGAAGACCGGGCAAAGAGCGGGCCGTTTGAGGCCGTTCGAGGACGGTAAGGACTGGACTGGGCCATTTCCCTTGTCACTATCCTCGTTGCTCATTATACCTTGGTAGCACCTCGGTCATAGAGAGACTATGTGTTCACGAGGAAGTCGCAGTAAGACCGCAAAGGGAGGGAAAATGTTGAACGTGACTCTCGATGATTTCATAACAAAGACCAACACGGCTATTGACATTGAAATCACCAAAATGCAACATAGAGTTTCCATAGAGTGAGACGCGGCTAGAAGACTATCCCAGGACCTAGCCATGTCAAAAAGGTCATCCATAGGTAATATTGCCTCTGCTAAAACTCCTGAGCGCCCGTTAGGCCCCCGGCCGCTAATAACAAAGGCGGTCATTCATCACTCTACAGCCACTTCACCATCTGTGCAAGCCATTACCCCAGTCCTGGCCTCCTCAAAGTTTAAGCAGATCTTTTCGATAAATCCACCTGTACTAGATTTAAATATCTTCAAAAATTCTGAGATGAATAATTCGATTGTGAGTGCTAATCATAGGGTTGTTACTCAAAAAAGAAAATGCATTGCAAGATCAACATATGCTAGAAAGAAGGCCAAAATCGCTAGGGCACAATTCTTTAATAATAGAAGACCCCCTGTACTAAGCAGGGTGGAAGGAGATGTGCCCCAAGCGGACCCATGTCTAAGTGACGAGGAGTCTTGTACAAGCACAGATAAAGTTGAATTAGATATATTAGTCAATGAGGCTCGTTCACATCTCATCGCGGGGGATAATGGGGGACCCGCGTGTGAGCTAGAGGGGAGTGATGAAGACTTCTTAAAAATAGTATGGGAGACCTTGAAAAAGCTCTTATCCCCCCTTGAACTTAGACTCTCAAGCATAGAAAATCACCTGCTAGAGATGGACAAGACTATTGTCACACTAGCCAGCCTTAGCTTAAAGCAAATGGAACCAAAAATTTTACTGGGAGTAGAGAACACTGCGCAGGTACTAGCAGTAGCTACACCTGTTCAGTCCCCGCCCAAACCGATACCCAAACCACGTGTAAAGGCCTACAACCCCATAGCCACTACTTCCCAAATTATTGCCCCCGCTCCCCGCCCTGCACAATCTATGTTACTTACAAAACAGGTCGCTGCCCCGAGACCAAACAACATCGCGACCCATCGCGAGCCACCCAAGAACACCCAGGGAAAAGATGGAGTTAAAGTAACTGAAAGGGGAAAAAATATAGTAGAGAAGAATCCTGTAGAAAAAAATCCTCCTTTACCAAAAACTAATCTTAATCCCCCTACGAATAACATATCAAGTAGAGAGTTGGGCGAGCAGTCAACACAGTACTCAAAAAGACCAAGACGCAGGACAGTTGATCTACCTCCGGAATCAGCCCCACATACAATTGTCATGACAGGAGTCCCAGAGTTAGCAGAAGGGGTCAGAGAGAATTATCATTCTTTAAAAAATAAAACCATCTATTGGTTGAAGCTGAATAGACCCCTCCCTGCACATGTCAACGGAGAAATCCTGTCAGTAAGGCGTGCTGTTTGGGTGGGCTCAAGACCGAAAGATAAAAGGGGAGATGTGATAATTATTAATTTTAAGGATCATAGGGCGGTAAGAACTATAGGAGACTGGTATGAGGCCATAGGAGGAGATAATATCTCCACACACTATGTTAGCTACTTCTATCCACGGGAACTGATGAATAACCCCAAACACCACCAAACAAGAAGACAGCGTCCAGAGTGGAGAGAAGTAGGCTACCAACCTATCCAGAACTATTGCTTTAACCAACCTCCGCAATCACTTTATCCTCAAATGTATTGGAGCAGTTTGAATAACAACTATCAAACATCATTCTCAGATTTTAATATACCAACATTTAATCCCTTCTCAACGCTGTGTGGTCTAGAAGGAATAGATTGACTCGATAGTAATCTCCCCTTGATTCAAGATCATCCCCTGACAAAAGAAACTACTCTTTTTGGTAATACCATTTAAGACACCTTAGCTGAAAATTGTAGTATCGAAGGACAAAGTCAGTCGACTCAACCCAACAGACCATGTGCGAGGAAGGGGGAAAATTCCACCAGGGGGAACAAAACCAGCACTTCACCCATTTTAATTCATGAGGATCATAACCGGGATTTGGAGACACCTGTGCCAAACAAGGAAAATAGGACAAATGAGAGACAGGTCTTTGGCAGGAGAGTAGAAAAAATCCAAATAATGTTTTGGAATGTTGCGGGTCTCCGAGAAAATTTTTGGGATGGAAGTGTTTCAGAGTTTGCTAAAGAATGCCAAGTCCTAGCCTTTCAGGAGACTTGGCTTACGAAAGAAATGCACCTGACAGGGTTTAAAACTTACTTTTCAGCAGGAATCCCAGGAACCCATGGGAGAGCTAAAGGCGGGTTGATAACCTACATATCAAACACTATACCAGGTCTGGTAGTTACTCCACTTAGTTCAGAACCTTATTACCAGATTTTGAGATTGGCATTTAAGACAAAGAGGATTATTCTTCTCGTTAACATTTATGATAATTTAGTGGAAAACGAGAGAATAAAAATACTGGGGGCTCTCCGCAAGAAACTGACTAGTGGCATGAAACAAACACAAGGACTAGAACCCCCGAGCATCGTTTGGGGAGGCGATTTTAATCATCACCCTTGTGAAAGGCCAAATAGCAATATCTGTGGCATGGGCCTTGAAACAGAAGAACAAATTACCCATTTTAGCCACTCCGTGGTGGGAGATTTCTTAAACGAAACTATGTCCAGTTTGGACCTAGTAATATTAAATCAAATAAACCCTCTAACTGGGAAATTGGACCCTACCTACCTCGGAAGGGGAAGTGAAACAACAATCGATTACATTCTCACGACAGCGACCCTTGTAAATAGGACCATGAATTTTAAAGTTAAAATTAACACATTAAGCGATCACTCAGCTTTAACCTTCGAATTAATTCTGGATCAAGGTCAGCTATCAGCTCAAACCTTAATGTGCACCCTCGCCCAGAATAATATACAACTAACAAAAACAAATGGTTATACCCTCGGGTGGGGGAAGATTGATCCAAATGAGTTGACAAACAAGGTTGTAACCGCAGCACAATCAGCAATAATGAAGTGTTAGACACTGAAGCAAGCGATGAGGAAGTTCTATCCCATTTTAAGGTGATCCTAGGAAAAGTAAACAAATGCCTTACTGTGAAGCAGAAAGGGATCACGGAAAGAAAAAAAGGATGGTTTAATCATGACTGCTCAGCTGCCCATAAAAAGCTAAAGAGAGCATTAACCAAAACAATAAGAGATCAAGAGGAGGTCAGGAACCTGAGAAAAGCGTACAGGCTGGCGTGCAAAGTGAGAAAAGAAGAGTTAAAAAAAGCATTATGGGATCAGTTGTACGAAAGCTCACTAAACAAAAATAGCAAATTATTTTGGAAGGTGGTAAAAGCACCTTTCCTGACGGATATAAAAGATCAGCCAAGCATAGATGTAGCTATTGAGGGACAAACCTGGGTAAATCATTTTGCAAAGATTTTTGGCAAATTCCCAGTAGTAGCCCCTACAGAAAGAAACAATAGCTCAAATCAGGATAATCCATTTCCAATCCCATTAGTAGTCAAACTACACGAGGTAATAACTGCAGTGAATGCCAGTAAGAGTGGAAAAGCCCCTGGCCCGGATGGGGTACCAGTTGACTTTTTTAAATTTAGATTAGATCTTTGGGCCCCCATCATAAAAAGGGTGTTTGACGCAACAATGAACTGTGGATTACTTATATCCTGGACCCAATCAATTTTGGTGCCCATCTTTAAGAAGGGAAATAGAGAGGAGGTGACGTGTTATCGACCGATCTCCCTCCTGGACTCACTGGGGAAAGTACTGGGCAGAGTGGTTCTCCAGCGTTTACAGGAGTGGGCGGACGATACCGGGACCCTCTCGGATATCCAGTACGGCTTCCGAGAGGGCCTCGGAACAACGGAACAAGCCCTGAACCTGGCCCTGTTGATGGGAAAATATGTGTCGGCAAAGCGCGAGAAGTTATACATGGCATATGTTGACCTTTTCCCGGCTTTCGACTGCGTCTGCCACTCAAAACTATGGTCAGTCTTGACCAACATGGGAATAGACAAGGTTCTTGTGACCTTTCTCAGGGAACTCTACTCCAACGCCTCCTCCAGGGTGCGTTTTGGAGTACAGGGTGAACTGTCAGAACCTTTTTCCGTAGAGCGTGGCGTGTCCTTGCCCCCTTCCTCTTCTCCCTCTATACCAACGGTCTTGAGGTAGAGATGTTGAGGGGGGGCTTGGACTTGCCCCGTGTGAAAGATCGACTGGTGCCCGCTCTTTTGTACGCGGATGACGCGATGATCCTAGCACGCACCCCACGTGAGCTACAAAAATCTCTGAATAGCTACGCAAAATTCATGAGCGACCTAGACCTCCACATAAACATAAAGAAAACATACATTGTGGTAGCAGGCCAAATCAGGAAACATGGAAAAAGCATTTTCCTCAACAATGAAAAATTAGAATCAACCCCCCAATACCCCTATTTAGGGATAATGATAGACGAGAAGCTCAACTGGAAAGCGGCCATAGAAGCGCGTAAGCATCAACTTTTGCGCTCTATTGCCGCTCTTATGAAATTCGCCCAGAAATTAGGGAAAAAGCCTCCGGTTGAACTACTTCAGATCTATAGAGCCAAGTGCCATTCCATCGCACTTTATGGGGCGGGCCTGTGGGGTCACAAAAACACAAAAGCCCTCCAGGTAGCGGAGAACACTTTCACAAGATTTGTATTGTCAGTCCCAAAAAGAGTCTCCACCTTTGCCAGTCACGCAGAATTGGGATTCGCACATATTGAGGACTTGGCCAAAATTGAACCCGTACTTCTCTGGCGCCGAATATGAGTGTCAACAAACAACACTCTCACCAAAGACATCATTGCGGACTGTATCTTCTCACTGACTTAGGAATGGCTGAGTGCTATCGCAACCCTGAAACGATTGCTGAAATTCCAAAAAAAAGAGCTCAAGGCAAAGGCCCTGAGCCACTTTGAAGAGTTACGTATTACTGTGGAGATCAAGAAACTATCTGTACAACACTCTCTAGCGGTCATGACTACTCTGGAAATGGAACCATATTTAACCTATGTTGATTCGCAGTTCGAACGATTCTTATTAGCGAGATTCAGGTTGAATATCTTCCACAGGGTTGTAGCATTTCCTAACAGAAATAGTTGGGAAGAAACTCTAATGGCCTATCCATGTGATGAACTATCCGATCAGTCAACAATTCACACCGTACTGTTCTGTAAATATTACTCCGCACACCGCAAGCTCTGGCTAACCCCCCTGCTGAGAACTTTAGGCCTCAGAAAATGTCGTCCTGCTATGTTGTGGCTACAATTTTTAAACTCTGAATATGTATGTAAAGTTGTAAGCACCTTTTTAAAATGTATTTTTAAACAATGCCTAAATCTTCAAAATAATAATTTTTAAATCATCTTGATCAAGCAATAGTGACATAAATTTTAAAATGAACTGAATACGCACTAGTACTGTTAAAACGCACGTAAATGAAATGTATAAACGCTTTTATGGTTTTTCTATGTAAAGTTGAAACCGAATAAAGATTTTACTTACTTACTTACCATTCCCTGAATATACAGGTCCTCTGCAACGCCAAACATACCATCAATGACATTGTAGCCCAATACCCAGGCAGTACTCACGACCACTGTTCCCAATAAGCTGCGCGGGTGAGCGCGCGCCCACAGCAGTCACCCGCAGCGCGCAGTGTGCTGTATTCAGCGCGCACTCCCTGTCACCGCCGCCTGAGAAATTTTGATTTGGTATTCGTGCTTATTGCAACTCACACCACAAACTGTGCACTGAAAGAAACGCAATGCAGAGTGTTAAGCTCTTCCTCACGGTTCGCGAAGACCACACACTTGAGAGATGTATTTCCTCAATTAAGAACTACGGAAGCGATCTCTAATAATAAGGTCTTCAAAGCTTCGATTGCAGCTCACATGGACAGAAAAAGTAAAAACCATTCTTACATACAGTAAGAAAACGTTCGGCATCTCCAACTCTAACAAAAGTATATGGCTGGCTGTATAACAACACAAAATAACAATCGAAAGATGCACAGGCAGACGCATTCTTCTTCGCAATAAAGCATTCTCATGAGATCCTGGGTAACTCACTGCTTTAAAAATCTGCATCGCCGAAATCCGGAACCAATCACATTCAGCCTGCCTTTTCCTAACACACACGGATTCCCTGCTCTCGAAACAGACAGAGGACAAGGGGCGTAACACAGACTCCCACAGCCCCGTGTTGTGGAGGGAGGGGGGGGGAGGCACGCTCGAGGGGGCCCCTCACTTCACCAAGGAGAATTAAGGCGCTTAATTAATTAAGTGGTGCATTGCACACGCACGCCTGGGCCACGATGGTCAGGCGATCTCTCTCATTATATTTAAATAGCGCAGTGTGCACGAGCTGCCCCGGCCGGGCCTCTGCCCTGCTCTGACCTCTGAGCCTCATCATTCGGGAGATAGGTGACAGAGATTGAGAGGAGCGAGGTGAGATCGGTGATGAGTGAACAAGTAGAATGAAAGGAGAAATGAGTGATGAAGATAGAGGAAATAAAGAAGGGGAGAGGCAAGTGCAAGCAACTTTATTTAAAAACGCTGCAATAGTTTATTGAAAACACTGCAAGACATTTATGTAAAAAAGAAAGTGACAAAATATTTGGGGAGACAGTCTATCAAGCACGCAGCAATAACTTAGACACTGTCCACAATGTCCACAGAAGTAGCAGTTTGAGTATTCCCCCCCCCCCCCAGTAGATATTTCTGCACTAATATTTTAATCGTAACCCTGTTCCTGTTCAGTGTAAGGGCAACTGTCAGTCAACAGCAATTGGCTTTAGTCAAAAAATTATCAAATCGGACTCAAAGTAAGCCTAGAGTAACTGTCAGACTAGGAAGTGAAGTAAAATATAAACCTGCAACAAAAAAAGGTATGATTAACGAGTACATGCTGTAAGAAGCTGGAGTGATTGGATAAACAGGGAAATAAAAAAGTTGAACAAAACGGATTTTGGGGGCCTGGTTAGACTGTAGCAACATTGAGTGATAAAGATGAGATGAAGTGTGCCATGGAAAACAAAATTGCTAAACATTAACTTTATGCTGTTGATGGAAAGATTCTTGGACTAACGAAAAGGGTGCTTGGTGGCTGAGGCTAATGTGGAAAAGTAAATTTTGCCATGTTCTGTGTCCCTACGTGTTCCCCATCTTATGTTATGTGTGCATGATTAATATGCATATGTATTCCCCATGATCGATTAAAGATGCAATTACAGTTGTGTCCAACTCTAGTATGCCAGTTCCCAGTTTTCGTAAATACAACGAATATCAGGCCTATGTAAAGCTACGTTGCCACGTTTCTCAGTGTGCACGTTATTTCATTGTAAAGTCCCCGTTTCTAGGCCTCAAAAGGGCCCGGACACCAGATTCAGCTCCAGTCTCCTGAGCCCTCGCTGAGGAGCGATACAGCCCCCACCTGTATCCCTGACCCTTCACTTACTTCCTGCCTCACAGTGCCCGGCTCGGCCTGGCTCTGCCTGCCAGTCTGCCAAGAGTATGTTATGATTCTAGTTATCAGTTCAGCTCTCCTTCCCTGCATTCCTAAGCTACTGAATCGCATCAATAATCATAGTCATCGTCTAGCCTTTACGTCTCCATGTAAGAGAAATACTGTATTAATGGTCATTTAATATTCCTCAACACGCACTACATGTAGAATAATGCATGCACCAGTCTTAGTGTCTGTTAGCCTTTGCCCTGATAACTTTTGGATTCTATCAACATGTTCTCTAAACATCAGATACTAGATAGTGTTTAGGTACATGTCGCTCTGACTCTCCAGACTTCAGTCTCTGCTCCTCTAGCGCAGAAGTCATAGCCCCCAGCTTCTCCTAGTCACACGTCATTGCCAGTTTGCGCGCACCACTAGGTTAGAGGTCCCGGCTCCTCAGGTAGCCCCCTCCATGTTTCCGCCCCATTTATGACATATTCTGTTACGTTTACATCACATGCCTATGTATACGCCCTGTTCACGCCTCCCGTTACACCTACTTTCACCCTTATCTTTCGCGACTGCTATTAACCCCACCCACTGCTACGCCTACTGTATCTACTATAATGCAATTGTTTTAGTATATATACTTGTGTACTGTTATTAAAAGTTGCTAAGTCAAAAACAAAGAAGGGAGGTAGAGCGAAACGACTGGATTCTTGCTCCACTGGGATACTTAGATAAACACAGAGAATCCAACCAAGAAAGGGAGGGGAGGGGAGTGATCAACGTGTGTTGAAGCACTCAGTGTTTTGAAAAAAAACCCTCACACACCAAAAGGCCCCTTGGTGTCATGCTTCATCATCGGGGTCTTCGCACCCCTCTATCGGGATGCGGCGTGCTGCGACCTACGACTACGCGGGAGCACTAATAGTAAAGACTATGTGTGGTGTTGGTGTGTGGGGTGTCTTAGGTTAAGTGAGTGGTGGGATGTGGTGAAAAAATTAAAAAATACCTGGCGCATGAGTTTGAGGAAAAATTTATTCTGAACTCTGGCTGGTATTATTAAAAGAAGTGCAAAGTGAGGTCAGGGCTGTTATATTAGGGAACAGGACCTCTGGTGTGCGTTGTCGACATGTTTCGGAGCCAAGCTCCTTCTTCAGGACGGGGGCACAACCTCCCCACCTTACTCGCGTTTTTCTAAAATAAAAAAGTGTATTATACAGAAAAGTGACGAAAATATAGGCTAAGTGTGCCTACAGCGGTCTGCTACAAGTACAATGACCTGCAGAAAGACAAAAAGGAGAAAACAACATTGGTTACCCTTGTAGCGGGTAGTTCAAGCAGGTGCAGTCACCTGGAACCTCACCATTATGCTTGTTTTAAAGCCTGTGGAAGGAAAAAGACTCACAACACTCACAACATAGAACACACATGTACTGGTACTTAGAGTTATTGTTGGTCATACTTTTGAAGCTTGCTTTTTTGCCTCATGAGCATAAAGAACGTCTGGGGTGTTGCTATTTTTGCAATCTGTTGGGAAGAATGATGTAAGATTTAATAACTCATTCTTACTCACTTTGGTTTTAGGAGGATGGTCTTAATTGATCAGTCTGTGGATTACTCACGATTACAGGACGCTATGGACACCGTCTACCCCCACACGCTGCTCCGCTGGTTCTGAATGGTAGACCAGTGGTCATGCTATTTATACCCTGTTTCTTAATGGGCGGAAGTATCTGTGTTTCCTAACATGGGTGTTCCGCTCCATGTTAATTGATAGATGCCCATGTTTGGAACGTCCGCTAATTTGCCAAACATCGCGCTTGTCTCACCGTCATGTAATGACATGGCATAGGCGTCTGGTGATTCTCCCCGTAGGCGTATGGTAACTGATCACTCGCGCATGCGCACGCCAGTGATAAATGGCGCATGCGCGATTGCTATTGTAATTTCTGGCAGACACTGATTATCGCGCATGCGCTTCTTGGATTCCAGCTGTCCTTTCAGTACTGTCTGCGCTTTCAATGGGGCAATATCTTTCTTATTGAAGCTGGTTTATAAAACTTCATTGTTTTGGTCTCAAAAGTATCCCGATTGAGTAACTTCAGACATATGATTGTGGTCGCGCTATATTTATCTGCTTAGTTATAATAGTCTTCAATTTCAGAGATATTTATTAATTGAAGTTCTATTTTCTGACATACTTGAAGGACCGTTTTACCGGTCATTGGTCATTGGTCAATTGGGTCCACGGTACATCGTCATTAAGCCCAATTATATGGGTTCCAAGCCTGAAAACCCATCTCTGTTCCTTCTGGAAGAGCCCAGCTTCAGAGGGTAGTTGCTCAATAATTGTCCAGTTTAGGTCATTTACGCAGTGTCCAGCAGTAAGGTAGTGAGTTGCCATTTTCGTTGTGCTCTTTTTACAGCGTACATTGCTCTTATGTTCGTTCATTCTTGTTTTTACGGCCCTCGTTGTCATACCAACATACTCAAGGTTGCAGGGACATTTGATCAGATATACTACGTTTTTAGTATTGCAATTTGTAAATTTCCTTTGCTCCCAAGTGGTTTCATTACGGAAGAAAAGTTTTTTGCTTTTCTTGGTCAGGTGGCAGCTACTGCAGTTTCCACAGGGAAAATGGCCTTGGACGTCAACAGATGGTTGCGTAACTGTTGTTGTTGATTTTGGTCTTGTGTGTACCAATATGTCTCTTAGGTTACGCCCTCTTCGGTGAGCAAACATAGGTTTTTCAAAGTTTAGGTTGCCACAGGTTAGTATCCTCCAGTGTTTATTCACAATTTTTGATACTTCGTTGGACATGGTGTTAAAAGTTGTCACACATATAGGTCTTTTATTCTCCTTTGCTTCTGTGGTTCGGTCCTCCAGTAGGGCCTCTCTGTTGTTATTCGTAGCTCTTTTTAGTCCTTTTGCAATGATTCTCTTGGGGTACTCTCGTTGCTTTAGCTTCTCACTCAGGTCTTTCGCCTGTGATTTGAAATTGGACACATTTGTACAGTTACGTCTCAGACGTAAAAATTGTCCATATGGCAAGTTTTCACGCAAGTGCCTGGGGTGAAAGCTGTCGTATCTTAGCAGACAGTTTCTCGATGTTGGCTTGAAATGGGTAGTGGTTTTTAAGCCCCCATCTTCTGCATAAATATTTAGATCAAGGAAGACTAGTAGGTTGGATGACATGGTACTGGTGAATTTGAGGAAGGCATTTTGGTTGTTCAGCCATATTTGGAATTCCTCCGCAGATTGTCGGTCACCTTCCCAGATGACTAGGACGTCATCTATGTATCTCCTCCAGCATTTTATGTTTGCTCTGTATGGATTTCGTTCATTGAGAATTTTTGTGGTCTCTAGGTGATGTACATAGAGCCCCGCCAGGCTCGGCGCAAAGGTGCTACCCATGCTGGTCCCATGGCACTGCTGGTAGATCGTGGTCTTGTATTGAAAGAAGTTTTTTTCTAGTGCCAGTGAGATGCACTCTAGAACCAGTCCTCGTGGTGTTTGGTACTTCCATTGTGTTGAGAACAAAACTTCTTCAATGATCATGAGTGTTTCGTCATGGGGAAGGCTGGTATAAAGACTTTCGACGTCCAGGCTAATTAAGAGTTGACTGCCCGGGTCAAAGGGTATGTCCTGTAGGAGTTGTAATACCGCTTTTGTGTCTTTGAGGTAGGTGTTTGTAGATTGTACTAGAGGGCGCAGGAAAGCGTCCGCGAATTTTGACAGTGGTTCTAGAATTGAACCGATCCCTGATACTATCGGTCTTCCAGGGGGATTGGTGAGGTTTTTATGAATTTTCGGGATGCTGTAAAAATACGGAATCCGTGGTTTTTTCTGCTCCAAAAATTCGCCCTCTTTCTTGCTCAACCAATCGTGTGCTAGGCCTTCTTCGATCATCCCTCCGATTTTAATCCTCAGGTTCTCTGTTGGATCCTGTTGTAGGATCATGTAATTGCGTCTATCAGACAGTAGTCTTAAACATTCACTGTCGTAGGCCTCGGCAGTTTGTAGGACGATGGCTCCGCCTTTGTCTGCTGGCTTTATTATGATATTAGTGTCCTCAGATAGCGTTTTTAGGGCTTGTTGTTCTTCCCTTGTTGTGTTGTGAAAAATTCTAGTAGACGACACATCCAGTTTATTGACTTCTGTCATGATAGCTTTTTCATAAGCCAATAGCTCCAAGGGGACCAAGGAATCTGGTGGAGTAAAGGTAGACTGGGGTCTAAGGCCGGTATCGGTTCTCAGAACTGGTGATGGTCTTTCCATGAAGTAGGCTTGTAGTTTCAATTTGCGTATGAATTCCTGCATCTCAATGTTCATCTTAAAGATATCAGGTCTCTGTGTAGGAACAAAGCCTAAGCCTTTGTTTAACACTTGGGTTTGTAGACTCGTTAGTAGTTTTGGAGTGAGATTGACCACTAAGTCCCTCTCTGGTTGCTGGACGACGGTTGGTTGGGTAAGGATCCCGTCATGCTCCTGGTTTGTCGGGGGTTTCCTTGGTTCTGGTCCTCCCATGTGACGTTGTTTCCCTTCCGGTTCCTTCCCCGTGGCCCCGGGCGGGTGCCTAAAAAAGGCTGTGGGTCATAGAAAGCACCATCGAAATCCTGGTTCCATTGTGGATACCCCTGAGCATTAGCTGTTGGGCCAAACTGGAAAGGGGTGAACGGTGGGGGACCCATATATTGTGGGAATTGAGGGTACCCTCTCCATCCCCGTTGTCTCGGGAATTGTTGTCTCTTTTGTCTCCAACCGCCTCGGTTTGGACGGTACCTTTGGCCATTACCTGAGTTAGAGCCGGTTGAACTGTCTGACCCATCACTGTCTATGTCACTGTTTTGGTTCTTGTGCACATAATCAGCTTTTGTGTATGGATAGGCTCCTTCCGGTGTGAATTTATCTTTATCCTTTTTAAGTTTATTGAACTTACTTTATTTCAGGGTGTATTCGAACTCCGTCATCTGTTGGTTAAGTTCATCTAGTCTTATTTTGAGGTCGGCAGGTGAGATGTAAGTGCTCAGTTGTACCTCAATTTTTTGAATTTCAATTTTTAATTCTTGTGTTATTCTGGCCGCTGTTTTAACAATGAGGACTAACCAGTCCCTGGTGCAGTGCCAGGAGATCAGGGACCACTCTTTTTTAAACTGGGCATCTGACTGGAATATAAACGGTTCCGTTTTGACGATCAGACCCGGTGGGCCCATTTTATTCCTGAGGTACTCTGTCATTAGTAGACCATGTAGTGCTGCTTTGATTTGGTTACGTCTTAGGTTAACTATTTCGTTCCAATCATTAATATTGGGACCTGTTTCTGGGTTGCTGAGGCCCTCAAACGGGTTGATGGCTGTGAGAATTCTGTCGATCTCGTCGTCCCCAAACGTGAGGCCATGTTCGTCCTCCATTGTAAAGACCGCTGATGTATGTACCTAATGTGTGATACTATGTGTGTGAGTATGAGAGTAAGGCTCCCGCAGCTGTGCGCTGCCTGTACTGAGTCAAAAACAAAGAAGGGAGGTAGAGCGAAACGACTGGATTCTTGCTCCACTGGGATACTTAGATAAACACAGAGAATCCAACCAAGAAAGGGAGGGGAGGGGAGTGATCAACGTGTGTTGAAGCACTCAGTGTTTTGAAAAAAAACCCTCACACACCAAAAGGCCCCTTGGTGTCATGCTTCATCATCGGGGTCTTCGCACCCCTCTATCGGGATGCGGCCTGCTGCGACCTACGACTACGCGGGAGCACTAACAGTAAAGACTATGTGTGGTGTTGGTGTGTGGGGTGTCTTAGGTTAAGTGAGTGGTGGGATGTGGTGAAAAAATTAAAAAATACCTGGCGCATGAGTTTGAGGAAAAATTTATTCTGAACTCTGGCTGGTATTATTAAAAGAAGTGCAAAGTGAGGTCAGGGCTGTTATATTAGGGAACAGGACCTCTGGTGTGCGTTGTCGACATGTTTCGGAGCCAAGCTCCTTCTTCAGGACGGGGGCACAACCTCCCCACCTTACTCACGTTTTTCTAAAATAAAAAAGTGTATTATACAGAAAAGTGACGAAAATATAGGCTAAGTGTGCCTACAGCGGTCTGCTACAAGTACAATGACCTGCAGAAAGACAAAAAGGAGAAAACAACATTGGTTACCCTTGTAGCGGGTAGTTCAAGCAGGTGCAGTCACCTGGAACCTCACCATTATGCTTGTTTTAAAGCCTGTGGAAGGAAAAAGACTCACAACACTCACAACATAGAACACACATGTACTGGTACTTAGAGTTATTGTTGGTCATACTTTTGAAGCTTGCTTTTTTGCCTCATGAGCATAAAGAACGTCTGGGGTGTTGCTATTTTTGCAATCTGTTGGGAAGAATGATGTAAGATTTAATAACTCATTCTTACTCACTTTGGTTTTAGGAGGATGGTCTTAATTGATCAGTCTGTGGATTACTCACGATTACAGGACGCTATGGACACCGTCTACCCCCACACGCTGCTCCGCTGGTTCTGAATGGTAGACCAGTGGTCATGCTATTTATACCCTGTTTCTTAATGGGCGGAAGTATTTGTGTTTCCTAACATGGGTGTTCCGCTCCATGTTAATTGATAGATGCCCATGTTTGGAACGTCCGCTAATTTGCCAAACATCGCGCTTGTCTCACCGTCATGTAATGACATGGCATAGGCGTCTGGTGATTCTCCCCGTAGGCGTATGGTAACTGATCACTCGCGCATGCGCACGCCAGTGATAAATGGCGCATGCGCGATTGCTATTGTCATTTCTGGCAGACACTGATTATCGCGCATGCGCTTCTTGGATTCCAGCTGTCCTTTCAGTACTGTCTGCGCTTTCAATGGGGCAATATCTTTCTTATTGAAGCTGGTTTATAAAACTTCATTGTTTTGGTCTCAAAAGTATCCCGATTGAGTAACTTCAGACATATGATTGTGGTCGCGCTATATTTATCTGCTTAGTTATAATAGTCTTCAATTTCAGAGATATTTATTAATTGAAGTTCTATTTTCTGACATACTTGAAGGACCGTTTTACCGGTCATTGGTCATTGGTCAATTGGGTCCACGGTACATCGTCATTAAGCCCAATTATATGGGTTCCAAGCCTGAAAACCCATCTCTGTTCCTTCTGGAAGAGCCCAGCTTCAGAGGGTAGTTGCTCAATAATTGTCCAGTTTAGGTCATTTACGCAGTGTCCAGCAGTAAGGTAGTGAGTTGCCATTTTCGTTGTGCTCTTTTTACAGCGTACATTGCTGAAACACTCATGATCATTGAAGAAGTTTTGTTCTCAACACAATGGAAGTACCAAACACCACGAGGACTGGTTCTAGAGTGCATCTCACTGGCACTAGAAAAAAACTTCTTTCAATACAAGACCACGATCTACCAGCAGTGCCATGGGACCAGCATGGGTAGCACCTTTGCGCCGAGCCTGGCGGGGCTCTATGTACATCACCTAGAGACCACAAAAATTCTCAATGAACGAAATCCATACAGAGCAAACATAAAATGCTGGAGGAGATACATAGATGACGTCCTAGTCATCTGGGAAGGTGACCGACAATCTGCGGAGGAATTCCAAATATGGCTGAACAACCAAAATGCCTTCCTCAAATTCACCAGTACCATGTCATCCAACCTACTAGTCTTCCTTGATCTAAATATTTATGCAGAAGATGGGGGCTTAAAAACCACTACCCATTTCAAGCCAACATCGAGAAACTGTCTGCTAAGATACGACAGCTTTCACCCCAGGCACTTGCGTGAAAACTTGCCATATGGACAATTTTTACGTCTGAGACGTAACTGTACAAATGTGTCCAATTTCAAATCACAGGCGAAAGACCTGAGTGAGAAGCTAAAGCAACGAGAGTACCCCAAGAGAATCATTGCAAAAGGACTAAAAAGAGCTACGAATAACAACAGAGAGGCCCTACTGGAGGACCGAACCACAGAAGCAAAGGAGAATAAAAGACCTATATGTGTGACAACTTTTAACACCATGTCCAACGAAGTATCAAAAATTGTGAATAAACACTGGAGGATACTAACCTGTGGCAACCTAAACTTTGAAAAACCTATGTTTGCTCACCGAAGAGGGCGTAACCTAAGAGACATATTGGTACACACAAGACCAAAATCAACAACAACAGTTACGCAACCATCTGTTGACGTCCAAGGCCATTTTCCCTGTGGAAACTGCAGTAGCTGCCACCTGACCAAGAAAAGCAAAAAACTTTTCTTCCGTAATGGAACCACTTGGGAGCAAAGGAAATTTACAAATTGCAATACTAAAAACGTAGTATATCTGATCAAATGTCCCTGCAACCTTGAGTATGTTGGTATGACAACGAGGGCCGTAAAAACAAGAATGAACGAACATAAGAGCAATGTACGCTGTAAAAAGAGCAAAACGAAAATGGCAACTCACTACCTTACTGCTGGACACTGCGTAAATGACCTAAACTGGACAATTATTGAGCAACTACCCTCTGAAGCTGGGCTCTTCCAGAAGGAACAGAGATGGGTTTTCAGGCTTGGAACCCATATAATTGGGCTTAATGACGATGTTCCGTGGACCCAATTGACCAATGACCAATGACCGGTAAAACGGTCCTTCAAGTATGTCAGAAAATAGAACTTCAATTAATAAATATCTCTGAAATTGAAGACTATTATAACTAAGCAGATAAATATAGCGCGACCACAATCATATGTCTGAAGTTACTCAATCGGGATACTTTTGAGACCAAAACAATGAAGTTTTATAAACCAGCTTCAATAAGAAAGATATTGCCCCATTGAAAGCGCAGACAGTACTGAAAGGACAGCTGGAATCCAAGAAGCGCATGCGCGATAATCAGTGTCTGCCAGAAATGACAATAGCAATCGCGCATGCGCCATTTATCACTGGCGTGCGCATGCGCGAGTGATCAGTTACCATACGCCTACGGGGAGAATCACCAGACGCCTATGCCATGTCATTACATGACGGTGAGACAAGCGCGATGTTTGGCAAATTAGCGGACGTTCCAAACATGGGCATCTATCAATTAACATGGAGCGGAACACCCATGTTAGGAAACACAGATACTTCCGCCCATTAAGAAACAGGGTATAAATAGCATGACCACTGGTCTACCATTCAGAACCAGCGGAGCAGCGTGTGGGGGTAGACGGTGTCCATAGCGTCCTGTAATCGTGAGTAATCCACAGACTGATCAATTAAGACCATCCTCCTAAAACCAAAGTGAGTAAGAATGAGTTATTAAATCTTACATCATTCTTCCCAACAGATTGCAAAAATAGCAACACCCCAGACGTTCTTTATGCTCATGAGGCAAAAAAGCAAGCTTCAAAAGTATGACCAACAATAACTCTAAGTACCAGTACATGTGTGTTCTATGTTGTGAGTGTTGTGAGTCTTTTTCCTTCCACAGGCTTTAAAACAAGCATAATGGTGAGGTTCCAGGTGACTGCACCTGCTTGAACTACCCGCTACAAGGGTAACCAATGTTGTTTTCTCCTTTTTGTCTTTCTGCAGGTCATTGTACTTGTAGCAGACCGCTGTAGGCACACTTAGCCTATATTTTCGTCACTTTTCTGTATAATACACTTTTTTATTTTAGAAAAACGTGAGTAAGGTGGGGAGGTTGTGCCCCCGTCCTGAAGAAGGAGCTTGGCTCCGAAACATGTCGACAACGCACACCAGAGGTCCTGTTCCCTAATATAACAGCCCTGACCTCACTTTGCACTTCTTTTAATAATACCAGCCAGAGTTCAGAATAAATTTTTCCTCAAACTCATGCGCCAGGTATTTTTTAATTTTTTCACCACATCCCACCACTCACTTAACCTAAGACACCCCACACACCAACACCACACATAGTCTTTACTATTAGTGCTCCCGCGTAGTCGTAGGTCGCAGCACGCCGCATCCCGATAGAGGGGTGCGAAGACCCCGATGATGAAGCATGACACCAAGGGGCCTTTTGGTGTGTGAGGGTTTTTTTTCAAAACACTGAGTGCTTCAACACACGTTGATCACTCCCCTCCCCTCCCTTTCTTGGTTGGATTCTCTGTGTTTATCTAAGTATCCCAGTGGAGCAAGAATCCAGTCGTTTCGCTCTACCTCCCTTCTTTGTTTTTGACTCAGTACAGGCAGCGCACAGCTGCGGGAGCCTTACTCTCATACTCACACACATAGTATCACACATTAGGTACATACATCAGCGGTCTTTACAATGGAGGACGAACATGGCCTCACGTTTGGGGACGACGAGATCGACAGAATTCTCACAGCCATCAACCCGTTTGAGGGCCTCAGCAACCCAGAAACAGGTCCCAATATTAATGATTGGAACGAAATAGTTAACCTAAGACGTAACCAAATCAAAGCAGCACTACATGGTCTACTAATGACAGAGTACCTCAGGAATAAAATGGGCCCACCGGGTCTGATCGTCAAAACGGAACCGTTTATATTCCAGTCAGATGCCCAGTTTAAAAAAGAGTGGTCCCTGATCTCCTGGCACTGCACCAGGGACTGGTTAGTCCTCATTGTTAAAACAGCGGCCAGAATAACACAAGAATTAAAAATTGAAATTCAAAAAATTGAGGTACAACTGAGCACTTACATCTCACCTGCCGACCTCAAAATAAGACTAGATGAACTTAACCAACAGATGACGGAGTTCGAATACACCCTGAAACAAAGTAAGTTCAATAAACTTAAAAAGGATAAAGATAAATTCACACCGGAAGGAGCCTATCCATACACAAAAGCTGATTATGTGCACAAGAACCAAAACAGTGACATAGACAGTGATGGGTCAGACAGTTCAACCGGCTCTAACTCAGGTAATGGCCAAAGGTACCGTCCAAACCGAGGCGGTTGGAGACAAAAGAGACAACAATTCCCGAGACAACGGGGATGGAGAGGGTACCCTCAATTCCCACAATATATGGGTCCCCCACCGTTCACCCCTTTCCAGTTTGGCCCAACAGCTAATGCTCAGGGGTATCCACAATGGAACCAGGATTTCGATGGTGCTTTCTATGACCCACAGCCTTTTTTAGGCACCCGCCCGGGGCCACGGGGAAGGAACCGGAAGGGAAACAACGTCACATGGGAGGACCAGAACCAAGGAAACCCCCGACAAACCAGGAGCATGACGGGATCCTTACCCAACCAACCGTCGTCCAGCAACCAGAGAGGGACTTAGTGGTCAATCTCACTCCAAAACTACTAACGAGTCTACAAACCCAAGTGTTAAACAAAGGCTTAGGCTTTGTTCCTACACAGAGACCTGATATCTTTAAGATGAACATTGAGATGCAGGAATTCATACGCAAATTGAAACTACAAGCCTACTTCATGGAAAGACCATCACCAGTTCTGAGAACCGATACCGGCCTTAGACCCCAGTCTACCTTTACTCCACCAGATTCCTTGGTCCCCTTGGAGCTATTGGCTTATGAAAAAGCTATCATGACAGAAGTCAATAAACTGGATGTGTCGTCTACTAGAATTTTTCACAACACAACAAGGGAAGAACAACAAGCCCTAAAAACGCTATCTGAGGACACTAATATCATAATAAAGCCAGCAGACAAAGGCGGAGCCATCGTCCTACAAACTGCCGAGGCCTACGACAGTGAATGTTTAAGACTACTGTCTGATAGACGCAATTACATGATCCTACAACAGGATCCAACAGAGAACCTGAGGATTAAAATCGGAGGGATGATCGAAGAAGGCCTAGCACACGATTGGTTGAGCAAGAAAGAGGGCGAATTTTTGGAGCAGAAAAAACCACGGATTCCGTATTTTTACAGCATCCCGAAAATTCATAAAAACCTCACCAATCCCCCTGGAAGACCGATAGTATCAGGGATCGGTTCAATTCTAGAACCACTGTCAAAATTCGCGGACGCTTTCCTGCGCCCTCTAGTACAATCTACAAACACCTACCTCAAAGACACAAAAGCGGTATTACAACTCCTACAGGACATACCCTTTGACCCGGGCAGTCAACTCTTAATTAGCCTGGACGTCGAAAGTCTTTATACCAGCCTTCCCCATGACGAAACACTCATGATCATTGAAGAAGTTTTGTTCTCAACACAATGGAAGTACCAAACACCACGAGGACTGGTTCTAGAGTGCATCTCACTGGCACTAGAAAAAAACTTCTTTCAATACAAGACCACGATCTACCAGCAGTGCCATGGGACCAGCATGGGTAGCACCTTTGCGCCGAGCCTGGCGGGGCTCTATGTACATCACCTAGAGACCACAAAAATTCTCAATGAACGAAATCCATACAGAGCAAACATAAAATGCTGGAGGAGATACATAGATGACGTCCTAGTCATCTGGGAAGGTGACCGACAATCTGCGGAGGAATTCCAAATATGGCTGAACAACCAAAATGCCTTCCTCAAATTCACCAGTACCATGTCATCCAACCTACTAGTCTTCCTTGATCTAAATATTTATGCAGAAGATGGGGGCTTAAAAACCACTACCCATTTCAAGCCAACATCGAGAAACTGTCTGCTAAGATACGACAGCTTTCACCCCAGGCACTTGCGTGAAAACTTGCCATATGGACAATTTTTACGTCTGAGACGTAACTGTACAAATGTGTCCAATTTCAAATCACAGGCGAAAGACCTGAGTGAGAAGCTAAAGCAACGAGAGTACCCCAAGAGAATCATTGCAAAAGGACTAAAAAGAGCTACGAATAACAACAGAGAGGCCCTACTGGAGGACCGAACCACAGAAGCAAAGGAGAATAAAAGACCTATATGTGTGACAACTTTTAACACCATGTCCAACGAAGTATCAAAAATTGTGAATAAACACTGGAGGATACTAACCTGTGGCAACCTAAACTTTGAAAAACCTATGTTTGCTCACCGAAGAGGGCGTAACCTAAGAGACATATTGGTACACACAAGACCAAAATCAACAACAACAGTTACGCAACCATCTGTTGACGTCCAAGGCCATTTTCCCTGTGGAAACTGCAGTAGCTGCCACCTGACCAAGAAAAGCAAAAAACTTTTCTTCCGTAATGGAACCACTTGGGAGCAAAGGAAATTTACAAATTGCAATACTAAAAACGTAGTATATCTGATCAAATGTCCCTGCAACCTTGAGTATGTTGGTATGACAACGAGGGCCGTAAAAACAAGAATGAACGAACATAAGAGCAATGTACGCTGTAAAAAGAGCACAACGAAAATGGCAACTCACTACCTTACTGCTGGACACTGCGTAAATGACCTAAACTGGACAATTATTGAGCAACTACCCTCTGAAGCTGGGCTCTTCCAGAAGGAACAGAGATGGGTTTTCAGGCTTGGAACCCATATAATTGGGCTTAATGACGATGTACCGTGGACCCAATTGACCAATGACCAATGACCGGTAAAACGGTCCTTCAAGTATGTCAGAAAATAGAACTTCAATTAATAAATATCTCTGAAATTGAAGACTATTATAACTAAGCAGATAAATATAGCGCGACCACAATCATATGTCTGAAGTTACTCAATCGGGATACTTTTGAGACCAAAACAATGAAGTTTTATAAACCAGCTTCAATAAGAAAGATATTGCCCCATTGAAAGCGCAGACAGTACTGAAAGGACAGCTGGAATCCAAGAAGCGCATGCGCGATAATCAGTGTCTGCCAGAAATGACAATAGCAATCGCGCATGCGCCATTTATCACTGGCGTGCGCATGCGCGAGTGATCAGTTACCATTCGCCTACGGGGAGAATCACCAGACGCCTATGCCATGTCATTACATGACGGTGAGACAAGCGCGATGTTTGGCAAATTAGCGGACGTTCCAAACATGGGCATCTATCAATTAACATGGAGCGGAACACCCATGTTAGGAAACACAGATACTTCCGCCCATTAAGAAACAGGGTATAAATAGCATGACCACTGGTCTACCATTCAGAACCAGCGGAGCAGCGTGTGGGGGTAGACGGTGTCCATAGCGTCCTGTAATCGTGAGTAATCCACAGACTGATCAATTAAGACCATCCTCCTAAAACCAAAGTGAGTAAGAATGAGTTATTAAATCTTACATCATTCTTCCCAACAGATTGCAAAAATAGCAACACCCCAGACGTTCTTTATGCTCATGAGGCAAAAAAGCAAGCTTCAAAAGTATGACCAACAATAACTCTAAGTACCAGTACATGTGTGTTCTATGTTGTGAGTGTTGTGAGTCTTTTTCCTTCCACAGGCTTTAAAACAAGCATAATGGTGAGGTTCCAGGTGACTGCACCTGCTTGAACTACCCGCTACAAGGGTAACCAATGTTGTTTTCTCCTTTTTGTCTTTCTGCAGGTCATTGTACTTGTAGCAGACCGCTGTAGGCACACTTAGCCTATATTTTCGTCACTTTTCTGCATAATACACTTTTTTATTTTAGAAAAACGTGAGTAAGGTGGGGAGGTTGTGCCCCCGTCCTGAAGAAGGAGCTTGGCTCCGAAACATGTCGACAACGCACACCAGAGGTCCTGTTCCCTAATATAACAGCCCTGACCTCACTTTGCACTTCTTTTAATAATACCAGCCAGAGTTCAGAATAAATTTTTCCTCAAACTCATGCGCCAGGTATTTTTTAATTTTTTCACCACATCCCACCACTCACTTAACCTAAGACACCCCACACACCAACACCACACATAGTCTTTACTATTAGTGCTCCCGCGTAGTCGTAGGTCGCAGCACGCCGCATCCCGATAGAGGGGTGCGAAGACCCCGATGATGAAGCATGACACCAAGGGGCCTTTTGGTGTGTGAGGGTTTTTTTTCAAAACACTGAGTGCTTCAACACACGTTGATCACTCCCCTCCCCTCCCTTTCTTGGTTGGATTCTCTGTGTTTATCTAATTAAAAGTTGCTAGCCATCCCAGATCTTGCCCGTGCAGCGCTGCCATCCTATTCCCGTGCAGGTTGTCCTGTTCCTGTCCTTATGCTGTATTAAACCTGCAAACTCCTACTACCTCGAATCTTGACTCTTATTTATTGAGCTATCTGTTATTGTTATGTCCAGTCAAAAATAGAGGTATTATTTATTTATTTACCACATAATGGCGCCCGAATAGGGACTTGCCCTTTCCCCACGCGCCGGTGAAGCCACGCAAGCCCCCTGATCCTCTGCAGCCGTGACGGAACCATACCGTGCACGTGCAGATATTTCTGCTTCAAGTATCCCTCAGGCCCACGGAGGAGACGGAGGTTGCGGTCCAGCATCCAGACGAGGCGGTGGATGAACGCGGCGAGTCCCGACCAGAGCCCAAGCCGAGAGTCCAAGGTCCGAGGTATCCGGAGGCCCACCCGTAACTGAAGTCCGAAGTTCGTAGTCCGTCGTCGTAGCAGTCCAGTCCAGTCCGAGGCCTTCCGTTCTTGCTGCCCGGTGAGTACCGTTGCTGGGGTAGTATCTAGACAGGGTCAATTGCATTGTCTCTGGTCCGTGGGTTTGGGGTACACAGATCCAACACGAAGTGTCCACTTAGGTGGATGCGGGTCCTGACGTGTCTCTTTATGAGACCGGTAAGTTTCGTACTGTTTTAGCAGTGCATCTAGTTTCTGTTCTAGTCTGTTCTGTTCTCGAGAAATTCATGTATTCTGTTTTCAGTATTCCAGGTAGTATTTTGTCAGAACTGTTATTTTAAATGTCATTCATGTATTTCAATGTCGTGGTATGAAAGCGGAGTAATTATCGTGTTCATTGTGTATTGTATTGTGTCTAGGCTCCAGCCCAGTCATGCCTTTGTTTTCCAAACTACGTCAGTTAAGAACTAGGAAAGGTCTGTTAGAAGAAGCAGTTCCTGTCCCGCCTAGGGACAGTCCAGGTCATTTTATGTATCAAAAGCATGGCATAAGTGCCATATTATATCTAGATTTATGGGTGGAGTACACCAAGGAATTAGAAGAAAAGTATAGATGGCCCGTATCAGGTACGTGGGATGCCGAGTGCATCATGCGAGTAGAAGAAGCATTATGGAAAAAGAAAGCCAGACAGTCACAGAAAGATGCCATCGAGTTATGGCGCAAAGAATCTCATAAAAGAACCGAAAAAGAAATCAGAAAGTCAGAATTAAGTAGAGAATCCTCAGAAAGAGCCCAAGAAAGGGAATTAATCGAGATAGGTGAACGAGTTAAAGCCGAACAGTCAGACAGACAGAGGAATGCCCTCATTAAGGGTATGTATCCTCTTCTTGCCGAGGGCTTGCCAAAAGCGACCCCGGAAGCATCCAGTAATTTTCCGCCACCTTTGGTTCCGACCAAGCTACGTCACAAACCGACCGCAGCTGATATTTTTCTCTCGTCCTATTTGGACGACACAGTCCCGGAATATGCAAATCCTGTTCCACCAGCTCCTGTAAATAATGGTCCTCCAGTTACCGGGGCACCTGTTGCAGTACCTGTGACGGTACCCCCGGTCCAGCCCGTAGTACAAATTCCCGCCACGTCAGTCACCTTGCCAGCACGAAGAGTATCAGCTGATGATTCCAGTATAGGGGCCGCAGGAGGAGGTCCTCCTCGTACCCCGCCGCCAAATAGACGTCTAGGAGCAGTCGAGTTACATGAACGTGCGTTACAGCGTACGCCCAAATATCAGTCCATTGCAGAAATCAGGCGAGTTCTTACTGAATGCTGTTATGATCCAGTCCCAGGCGAGGATAGTATGGTTATATATTCCGTACGTATAAGGCAGGTGTCCGAGTATTTGGTCACCCTACCGAATATGAAAGAAGATCTAGACAGAATGTATCGTTTCATTCGTACTGGACAAGATCCAGAAAGTATTGCTGAAGTCATGTCTCACAGAAAATCTGAGATCCAGTTCATGCTATTGAAGTTTCTGATCAATTGTTTAATACGGGAACAAGATTCCCCGACTAAAGATCCGAACGAAATGAAAATTTTGACAAAGTGGAGTGATAATATAGCCGAGGGTAAGCACAAGACACTCAATAGTATAGAGAGTATGTACAAGAAAATACGTAAAGAAATAATAAGGTTACACGAACAACGCAGAGAAGCACAAGTAAGCGAAAAAGAAAACGACTCTCCTACTGAAGAGGTAGACGACGAGACTACCGCCAGAATAGCGTATGTAGGTAAATCTAGATTTCCAGACCGACATTTACGCCTAGAACACAAGGAAGTCTTTCGTCATCCAGCACCAGAGCAAGGTTCTCTAGAACAAGTATTTCAAGCTACCGATCACATTCTGAAATCACGAATTGGTTATAGTGAACTCAGTACTATGCATGAACAAGAACTAGCCCGATCAGCAGTCCGATGGGTTACTGATTCTACCACTTTTCCAGACGAAATAGTGGCACAAATGTTTCTGAAACTGCCCCCAGCCGAGCAGCGACTGGTGGGTATGTATATGATCCAGCACCTCATTACACTGTATGAGGGTCAACATTCTGATCCAGGTCCGTTACATGATATTCTGAACGAGTTACTCCAGTATAGATGGAAAGGTTTAGGTACCGATTTAATTAGTGTCATTCTAGAACAGCGCCATAAATATAGAACGTTTCTGAACCCGCATTTTGTTCACGTCTCACCCCCAGAAAGTAAACCATTTTACATAGACAGACAGAATCCGTTACGAGAAGTACATCCAGTTAGGACAACAGGTGGTGAAATGCAACGAGTATTTGTTTACACCCCAGTTACCAAGATGGAACTCTTAGAAATGAAGAAATTAATTCCCTGTCATGACAAAGATCCAGCAGGGTTCCACCGAGAATTAAAAGACATGCTCCGTATGGGAGAATACACGTATCCAGATATAATTAAGATGTTAAAAGTCCTGTTGCCTGCGGGCATATATGAAAAACTCAAGGAAAAAGATTGGGAGGTGGGAGAGAAAAAGATCGATTGGACAGCTCTAGAAGCTGAAGATAAGATACGAGTACCAGGTACCGGTCTTGGAGACAAATGTAAAGAATTACCAGAATTATTAATACAAGTTTTGCCTAGGTTATTAGTCACTAAAAAGGAAGACTGGGATGCAATCTCAGCCTGTAAACAGAAACAAGACGAAGACACTAGTGATTTTTATTCTAGATTTGAGAAATGCTTTAGCATTAACAGTGGTCTCAGGACAAGTAGCGAGTCATACCCTCATCTTTTTGTTACTAAACTAGTCGAGAATTCGAGTCCACAAGTTAAGAATCGAGTTTTGAAAGTCGAAAGTACTTGGCAAGCTAATACTCCGTCTCAAATGCTTCAGATGCTCCAGTACCACCAGAATAGAATCAGAGAAGAACAAGATCATGAAAGGAAACGTATGAAAGACACGAAAATGAAAGTATTAGTTGCACAATCTGTTCCTCAAGACAGTCAGAAGAGGGGTCCGAATCAAGCCAGTCATCCTGCAGCTCCCGTTAAAGGGACCTGCAATTATTGTAAACAGCCAGGTCATTTTATAAACGAGTGTGCAGTTCTGAAACACAATATAGCCACTGGTAAAACTAAAGAAAGACCACGTCCGCCTAGACAAGAACAAGTTTCACAGACTTCTCAGCCACAGAATGTACAACAGACAGTTCCAGCACCGAAGCCTATTGCTGCAACACAGCATGTTACACAGCAGATGTACCAGTATGCACAGTCCGAGTATCCAGAGTATCAGCAGTACTCATGAAACAGCCTAGAGAGGGAGGTAGGCTTGCCTCTCATCGAGATACCTGTAGATCAAGAGGGTCCCTATGTTCGCAGTCAAGTATTAGGGAAAGACAGAAAGTTTCTGATTGATACAGGGGCAAGTAGGACGACTATAAGTCACGACGAGGTTCCAGGGGCTCCGCTCTCAGGCTCAAGAAATGTTTCCCTTGGATTCTCAGGAAAGCCTATTGTAAACGAGATATCAAAACCAGTTACTCTAGAAGTAGGTCCATTGTCCCGAACTACTGATCTGTTACTTACGAAGTCATGTCCAGAAAATTTGTTAGGTATTAAGACACTGAAAGAATTAGGTGCAGTTATCTGTTGTTCCCCAGAGGGAATACGTTTGTTTTTACGTGACTTTAAGGATCACTATGTTTTACGAGATTTTGATCCAAGATTACTGAATGTCCCGCAGCATCTATGGGCACAAGGTCCAACTGATGTTGGTTTTATGCAAATCACACCCCATCGTGTGACTCTCAAGCAAGGTGTAGTGTTACCACGAATCAGACAGTACAGATTGCCACCTGAGGCTGTAGCAGCCTTATCCAAAATTATTGACGAGCTTATGGCTCAAGGAGTAGTTGTAGAAACTGACTCCAATGTATGTAATTCTCCTATCATTCCAGTCATGAAACGTACTGATCCAAATGCACCCCCAGTATATCGATTAGTGATTGACCTTCGAGAACTTAATAGATGTATTATTCCCCAGTACCCAGTTGTTCCAGATATCTCTTCCTTATTGACAGCCATTGATTCTGAAGCCACATTTTTTACAGTCATAGACCTCAAGAACGCATTTTTTAGTGTCCCCATTCATCCAGACAGCCAGTTCCTTTTCGGATTCTGTTTAAATGGAAGGAGCTATAAATTTACACGAGCTCCTCAAGGTTTCACAGAAAGTCCTAGTATTTACAGTCAAGCACTTAAAAGACAACTAGACAATATTCACATGCCAACTGACACTGCCCTGCTCCAGTATGTCGATGATCTACTGATCACAGCCCGTTCTGAACGTGCTTGCGAGCGAGCATCACTCACAGTTCTGTATTTTTTAGCCGAGATGGGGCACAAGGTGTCCCCTTCGAAGCTTCAATTCTGTGTCCAGCAAGTGATCTACTTAGGCCACTTACTGTCCAAGTGGGGTAGGCAGTTGACACCTGACCGTATCCAGTTAATAGCGAGTCTTCCTCAGCCCAAGACCCAGAAGGAGGTGCGTGCTTTTATCGGCCTTACTTCTTATTGCAGACAATGGATTCCTCAGTATGCATTTCTAGCCAAGCCACTGATACAGTTAACGACACAGGAGGCAGCCGTATCGACTGTTCTCCCTTGGACATCTGAACATACACTTAGTTTTAATGAATTAAAGAAAGCCTTATGTCAAGCTCCTGTTCTAGCAACACCGAACTACAGTAAGCCTTTTACACTTTTTGTCACAGAACGTGACGGTACAGCATTATCTGTTCTCACACAAGATCAAGCAGGACAATACAAGCCTTGTGCTTATTTTTCGAGCACACTAGATCTTGTAGCCCAGGCTCTGCCTGCGTGCCTCAAGTCAGTTGCAGCCACAGCACTAGCTATCAGACAAAGTGATTCCATAGTATTAGGACATTCCCTGACAGTACAGGTTCCACACTCCGTGGAAGTTCTTTTAAACCGAACACAGACTCAGCACTTGACAATTGCACGTTTGACAGGTTATGAATTGACACTGTTCCAGCCACACATAGAAATCAGACGCTGCAATGTTCTAAATCCTGCTACACTGTTACCGTCAGTTACTTCAAATCCTGCCACACATGACTGTGTGGAAGTAGTTAACACCATGACAAAACCAAGACAAGACCTGACAGATATTCCATTACCAGATCCCGACCTGACACTTTATGTGGATGGTTCATGTATGAGAACAAGTACAGGAGATCTAGTAGCCGCGTATGCAGTGACTACTGACACTAAAGTTATACAGACACACCGTATTGACACTCTGTCTGCTCAAGCAGCAGAGCTAGTTGCTCTGACTCAAGCCTGCATACACGCCAAGAACCTGAAAGTTAATATTTATACAGATTCACGCTACGCATTCGGAGTTGTACATGACTTCGGAGTGCTCTGGCAGGAGAGAGGTTTCATGACTTCTCATGGAACCAAGATTCAGCATGGTCTCCTCATTCAAGCTCTGTTAGATGCAATACATTTACCGACAGCTATCGCTATCATGAAATGCAAAGCACATACTAAGGTCACTGACATTATTTCTCAAGGTAATGATCTAGCAGATCGAACAGCCAAGCTTACAGCACAGACACCAGACATACCAGTTAACAAGACACCGACATCCACTCTAGAACAGACTACTTGTATGACAGTTAAGGACCCCACTCAAGATATCATAGACATCCAGTCACATGCTACTCCCGATGAAATCAAGAAATGGTCCGAACAAGGAGGGGTCCAGACAGATCAAGGATGGTTGACGAAGGGAAAAGCCACATGGTTTCTCCCCGACTCAATGGTTCAAGTCATTATCAATACCGCACATAGTCCAGCACACTTAGGAGAAAAAGCCATGTTAGACAGTATCCAGAACATTTGGTTTAACAAGCATTTACGAGCTGCAGCCAAGCAGAAAGTCCGTACTTGTATGATATGTTGTCAATTCAATCCAGGTAAAAGTGTCCCGGTGGAACAAGGTGGATTCCAGCCCCCTGACCACCCTTTTGAAGTCCTCCAGATGGATTATATTCAGATGGAGCGATGTCGAGGTTTCAAGTATGTCCTTGTAGTTGTATGCGCTTTGTCCAGGTGGACAGAAGCATATCCAGTCCCAGATTACACAGCGGCGACCACTGCCAAGCAGTTGGTTCGTGAATTCTTCCCCCGCTATGGACTCCCTAGGGTCGTGTATTCTGATAACGGCCAGCCATTCTCATCTGAGCTCATGAAGCACGTTTCCCTGTTGTTAGGGTACCAGTGGAAGTTTCATTGTGTACGCCATCCTGAAGCAGCAGGTCTCGTAGAGAGACATAACCAGACCCTGAAAATCCGCATTGCAAAAGTCTGTAAAGAGAAAGGTGTAGACTGGCTAGTAGCTCTGCCAGTCGCTCTATTCTATATGCGCATGGTCGCACATTCCAGATCAGGTCTGTCCCCTTACGAGGTCTGTTCGGCCGCCCCCCGAATATGTGGGGTACGCCTAGACCCCGAAGTATTACAGATGTTTCCAGTAATATGCTGACAGATTACCTAGCTTCCTTGATGTCTGCCCTACACTCTTGTCGTTCACAGGTTGCCGCCGCATTTCCAGACAATACCGAGGTGAAACCGCATGAAATCGTTCCAGGGAGCTTGGTTCTCGTGAGGAATTTCGATCGTTCAAGTCCGCTGGAGCCTCGTTGGAAGGAGCCGAAGCTCGTCCTCTTGACCACCCGTACTGCCGTCAAGCTGGAAGGCAGGAAGGGGTGGGTCCACCTGTCTCATGTTAAAACATTTCACGGACTAAAACCTAAAAACATTTCCAAGGATTGCCAGGATTTTAAGGACTGCCAAAATACTATTCTCAAGGACTGTCCCGCAAATGACATTGATACTAAGCCCTCCCTGTTAGAGGAAACTCCGCAGCAGGAGTATAAACGTAAGCTCCGGTCTAGTAAAATAAGTCAGCCAGTTTAATTGTCTAAGTCCTCCCCTAGGTGAAACGGTTAGACAGGTTTCTGACATGTATGAAATAGACCCCTATAGTGAGAGAGTTAGTCAAAACTCAATCCGATGTATCGTTTTTCTAAGTTTCATATTATTTTTAAGCTTAATGGTTACCTGCACGAGCTATGCATTGCATTTATGTTTTTCATTTTCTCATGTAAATAAGTCTTCTAACGCTACAGTAGAGCACACCTTTAGTGATCTACCTCCTCATGAACTATCTTATCGTCTTGCTATGCGAAATAATTCATTTATCCGTATGTTACATTATTCACACCAGACCAGCAATGCCACAAATTGTTGGGTGTGTGGTCGACTCCCCCCTTTCCAGACACCGAAGGGAGTTCTGCCACTCTTTCCTTATCCATTTTCACATAATGGTTCGTGTGGAGCATGGTCCACGTTAACGTCATCCTCAACAGATATGTCCCTTCTGAACAGTACATGTTTTCCAGACAAGCAAGGTCTTCCCCACAGAACAGGGTTAGATCTAGAGAATGAAGTTTATAATTTGGGTAATTATTCTTCGAATTTCATGGTCCTGAATGTTCAGTCTGATCCTACTCCAGACTTGCCTGCTATTTCAGTGCTACCAGTCAAAGGCGAATTATGTGTTAGAAATAATGGTTCCGTACATGTAGGACATAGTGATTGTACTACTATTGTCGAGTATAGTGACAGTGGGAAATCTATTTTCAAAGCTTCACGTCATTCTTATTTTGTTTGTGGTCAGACCGCATATGTTCGTCTGCCCCTCGATTGGGATGGAACCTGTTACATTGCCTTCCTACTGCCACCAGTTTTCCTAGCCCCATCCGATTATCATAGAAACACACATCTAGTACACATTAGACATAGAAGGGAGATTGAATCCCCGATTGTCGATCAAACTGAAACTGCTCTAGAACAGTATACAGACTTTAATAGAGGATTCTTCTTCTTTATAGGCCCTATCCAGAATAGTAAGCTAATCCGTAGGTTAACCAGAACCCTTGAAGCAGTAGTGAATGAGACTGCCTCTGCTCTAGGTAACTTAACCGAAGAGCAATCTGCTATGAGATTTGTAGTTTTGCAAAATCGTCTCGTCCTTGACGTCATACTGGCCGATAGGGGCGGGGCATGTAGAGTCATCGGATCTAGTCGCTGCATTTTCATTCCTAATAACGCGCCGTCTGTTTATTCAGCTATAACCAGACTTCATAAAATTGCCCATCAGTTACACCAGGATCCAGGCACCTGGACATGGTCTGGTTGGTTCTGGAGTATAATTTCTGCCTGGGGATGGAAAGTATTGTCCTTTCTAGGTATTGCAGTAGCGATCATATTCAGTTGCTGCCTCTGTATACAATGTGGCCCTGCGATTTGCGGCATTTGTGCTACCTCTTGTATTCCTAGTCCTAAGTCCCGTCCTAGATCCCGTTCCAAGACAATTCGAGACGAGCAAATGATACTGTATGAAATGATAGATGGTATCATGAATATTGATGTTTCCTGATGGAAACGTAGTGACAAGGAGGGAATGTGGAAAAGTAAATTTTGCCATGTTCTGTGTCCCTACGTGTTCCCCATCTTATGTTATGTGTGCATGATTAATATGCATATGTATTCCCCATGATCGATTAAAGATGCAATTACAGTTGTGTCCAACTCTAGTATGCCAGTTCCCAGTTTTCGTAAATACAACGAATATCAGGCCTATGTAAAGCTACGTTGCCACGTTTCTCAGTGTGCACGTTATTTCATTGTAAAGTCCCCGTTTCCAGGCCTCAAAAGGGCCCGGACACCAGATTCAGCTCCAGTCTCCTGAGCCCTCGCTGAGGAGCGATACAGCCCCCACCTGTATCCCTGACCCTTCACTTACTTCCTGCCTCACAGTGCCCGGCTCGGCCTGGCTCTGCCTGCCAGTCTGCCAAGAGTATGTTATGATTCTAGTTATCAGTTCAGCTCTCCTTCCCTGCATTCCTAAGCTACTGAATCGCATCAATAATCATAGTCATCGTCTAGCCTTTACGTCTCCATGTAAGAGAAATACTGTATTAATGGTCATTTAATATTCCTCAACACGCACTACATGTAGAATAATGCATGCACCAGTCTTAGTGTCTGTTAGCCTTTGCCCTGATACCTTTTGGATTCTATCAACATGTTCTCTAAACATCAGATACTAGATAGTGTTTAGGTACATGTCGCTCTGACTCTCCAGACTTCAGTCTCTGCTCCTCTAGCGCAGAAGTCATAGCCCCCAGCTTCTCCTAGTCACACGTCATTGCCAGTTTGCGCGCACCACTAGGTTAGAGGTCCCGGCTCCTCAGGTAGCCCCCTCCATGTTTCCGCCCCATTTATGACATATTCTGTTACGTTTACATCACATGCCTATGTATACGCCCTGTTCACGCCTCCCGTTACACCTACTTTCACCCTTATCTTTCGCGACTGCTATTAACCCCACCCACTGCTACGCCTACTGTATCTACTATAATGCAATTGTTTTAGTATATATACTTGTGTACTGTTATTAAAAGTTGCTAGCCATCCCAGATCTTGCCCGTGCAGCGCTGCCATCCTATTCCCGTGCAGGTTGTCCTGTTCCTGTCCTTATGCTGTATTAAACCTGCAAACTCCTACTACCTCGAATCTTGACTCTTATTTATTGAGCTATCTGTTATTGTTATGTCCAGTCAAAAATAGAGGTATTATTTATTTATTTACCACACTGTGAATATTTTGCAGTGTGATTTGTACTCAGGATTCACATGCAATGCATCGTTCCACCAGCTAGTGGGTGGGTGAGGAAAAAGCATGCCAAAAAAGTATCATTTTGCATTGGCCATAGGTGTAGACTGTATATTTAATAAAAAGGTTTCTCATAAGGCCAGGGTTCCCTACTGAGTGCCCATTAGCTTCAGTTTACATTTCCGACCATACTATTCCGAAGCACTATCCAAATCACGAACAGCAATAATTTTCCACTATCAGTCCCAGAAAGTTTATAGCAACCCTTGAAAGAAGTGTAGTGTAGTTCCTATTTTCCCAATAGGCTCTGCGCATTGGAATAGTACCTACAGCAGTAAAGGCCTAGGCCAGACGTTAACTAGGTCTACTACCGTCGATACTAGACTTAATTTTTGGGTTTGTCAGCTAAGCTCAGAGTTCGCTAGAAACTTTCTCGAATGTTCAAGGAAGGATTAACTCCCCTGATTAGACAAGAAGGGATTTAGTTTCTGACAACCATAGAACATGACAACTTTGCTCTCCCCTAATCAAGAGTCAATCTCAAGAGTCGTGTGAGCACAAGGCAATTATTTTACTCAGTCAGTACGTGCATTCTTAGTCTCATCAGAATGTAGAGAAAAGGAAGAGACGGGCGTGTTCAATAAAAGATGTTATTTATTGATCAGTCTCTTTTCTCGTACAAGAGAAATGGATCGATATTATTGCGATACTTATAGTTAAGTAAAGTGCATACATTAGAAGCAATAGTATAAAATAATACTGTAAAAACATTGATATGGTTTCTGAGCCATATGATGTTTAAAATGATTAAAATATATTTACATACACATATACATTTGACTAAACGTACTCAACTGGTGTTTCTAAATACGCCTACCCCGTGTACCTGACCTAAGTCTAATGCGTGGGCGGGAATAGAAAGTTACAGTTTAAGTTAAGTTTGTTTTTGCCAAGTGAATAACTAAAGAATTCTCTAGGAGGGGTTATTCAGTTCTGTACCTGGAATTTAGGATGAATGAGGAATGGTATCTCTTTCTCTGCTCTCGATATTCCAGGCTGCCTGCGAGGGCTACCCGGAAGCGCCGGTGCTGGGTCTCTCGGCTTGAGATAGCAGCGCGTCTCTCAGCGCGTCAGGAAGGCGGGGCTGCTGCCAGCGGGGTCTGCTTCTGCTCTCGGCTTCGGCAAGTGTGGCTGCTCCGTCTTGTCACCACGCGTGTGTTTGCATAGGGCAAGGTCGGCAATATTTATACCTTAAAGGTGCCGGGATTGACGTAAGGATGGACATAGGTACGTCAATAAAGATGTCATACGACTTGCTCGTTAGCACATTCTTTACTAAAGTTCTCTGTGAAATCAAAACAATGGCCGCACGGATTATCCAGGTTGTCATAGGTTTGATTTGTTATGAGAACGTCGTATGCCTTATCAGGGGCTGGAGGAATATCGCTTGTCTAATTAGATCTCAAGCGTTATGACCTAATCAGATAACACGTTCCTGTGCCGTAGTGTGACTGCGTCAGATAACGGTATCTGCATCATGGGGAATTTCTTGCCTCATGGGCTGACTGTTAGTTAACTAGCTAGGTAGTTTAACCAGAATAGGGTCAGGAATAGGGGGATCGATTCAGAACCTATAGAAATACACGACACCCACTCCACGCTAACTATGGTCATATCTACTAATCTATGCATAGTATAACATAGTACAACATACTATAGAGTATAGTGTATACCTTACCACCCCAAAATACATAAATGCATTTTGAAATTTTCAAATATACTGAAAAATTGCAGTCATATATATCGTATGCACTTAAGCTATGAATCAAATGCAAAAGTAAACACGCATTGTTATGCATTATTGTTTGTTGGTATATGAGAAATACACATGAAATGGCTCTTAATATGGCTATACAGAAAAAAAGTCGAAACCATTTCATCACATAAAATATATTGTGAACATACCAGTGGGCAGCTAAAGTCTATATAAAGTCTATAAAGTATCTAGAAAAATAGAAATCTTAGTTCTCTAGGAATAGTTTCTTACTTTAAGCAGAAGATCAGTGTCCCGGGAAAAAATATATAGAAAAATATTTTAGGGGCTTGCTGAAAAAAGTTGCTGTCCGTGAACTGGATTGTAATTGTTCATGTGACTTTATTTTTAAAGTTGAAGGCCGAATTCAGGGAACGCCGCGTGCGAGTTTACTCAAAAGTCTCTATTTCTGTTCCGGAGAGAACATCATATCATTCAGGCTTTCGAAAAAACTGTCAACAGCTTCATGGGAAAGTTCCACTAAGTCGGAAATAGGGGTAACCATGCATTCGTGCGCATGATTGTCTCCATTGACATTCTGATTTGCATTGCTGACAGAAGGTCGTACCTGTTCGATGCTGCTTTCATCTTGAACTTCACTACTCTTCAATCGCAGTGGTGAAGATTCCAGGAATGCCGTCATCAGAATTGGCAGCCTTTGAGGGCAGCACAGTGCGTGAACCTTGGTAGGAACCAACAGTGTATCTGCATCCACTGGCGCGTCCGATTGTAGCGTCAGACAGGTGTCTAACACGCATTCTTCTCCGCATAGCAGACACCTTAGTACAGGTAAAACACACCTTTGCCACATTGGTCGAAATGATAGAAACCAAGTCATGTTTAGGTCTCTAAGCCGGGAGATTCCCAGGATTTTTGATATCCGGTCCCGGTATCCAATGGCTAGGATCGTATCTTCCATTGTCGTGAGATTTTGTTCTGTGACATGGGTTGCCATAACGAAAAATAAGGACCAGGAATAGGATTCCTGCAATTAGTCCTAGGATCAGGGGAAGTCCGCCAAAAATCGAATGGACGAAATCTGGAAAAATACCCAGTATGGCTTTGAATGGTGTTAATGCCATCGAAAATACTGTCTTAAATACCTTTGAGACCCCAGTGGTATCAGAAATATTTAAGATTTCGCTCAGGATTTCCGCGAAATGTACGGGGGAATTAGTTGATAATAATGTATGTATCTCTGCAGTCGTCCTTGCGACTTGTAGATCATACGTTTCTTTAGATGACGTGAGCCTTGTAGGCGTCTGTAGAAGCACTGTTTTCATTCTGCTTAAAGTGTCTATTCGAATAGAAGTAATTTTCAGACCGGGCCATGCCCTTGCCTCCCTGTCTGGAAAGGAGCTGGGGAACAAAGAACGTCCACAGCACTTGACCTTCGCCGTCGTAGTGACGAGATAAGGAGTCCCGGGCATAAGACTACAGCATCTGCGGTCTACAATAAGAATGTAACTCCCATTATAGAGTCTTTGAAAGAATGGTTCTATTTCAGTTGCAGGTGCGCCTTGCTGGTGACATGAAAGGTTGTATGAATTCCCTTCACAGGCTCCGTGCAAACTAATACCGTTACACAGAAGCGTGCCGCTCAGTGACATAGCACAATTGTTGCCACTAAGAAACACTTTCTGTCCTTTGTTACTGACACATGCATGTGAATAGGGCAGGTTCCAAGTTGTTTTAAGGTACCCTTTTCCCAATTTCTCGTACATGCCAGCCTGTATATATTTTTGGCAGTATTGAAACCTGAAGGTTGAGATTGGAATATTTATGATTCCGTGTATTATCCATTCACTGACAGGTCGTTCTGACATTGTCATTGGTAATCTTTCTAGTTTTTCAATGCTCAAGATTGTATAATCAGCACCCTTCTGCGCCATACCGATTTGTCTATCAGTAAGGTTAAAGATTTGGAATAGTGACGTTGTGTTGATTAAACGCCAAGGCACATAGCCTGAACGCAGATTTTGTAACGTCCAGCCAAGCTGTACGATAGAACGCAATTGTGACTGACCATGTTGTAATAACAGTAAGTCTTGCGATAATATATCGATTGCTGAAGACACAATGCTGTCCAATGAAAAAATTCTGGAGGACAGAGTCATTAACCCATTGTCCACTACAGAAAGTGATTTTTCCAAATTAGTACGGTCAATTTCCCGTATTCTTTCTGCTGTCTCAATTTGAGTAACCTTCCAGGCCTCATTGTATGCTGCATATACAGAGGCTGCTATGAAACGCTTTTGACGCTGTTTGCGCGGTCCCATTATGAAATCACGCAAGTCAGCACCATCAGTAAGTAAAGTTAGGTGTTGCTTAATTTCAGGCAGTGTGGAAGACTGTAGCCATTGGAGGCATAATTTGCCCACACTGTAGGTTGTTATTATCCCTGGGTGATGTCTTTGGGGATATCTAGGGTCTGGCCTGTTCATTTTGAAACCCTGTGTTTTATTCAGGAATCTATCTTGACAGTTATTTGTATCTGTGGGCCAGATCAACCATTGTTTCCAATCAGGATGTGTTCTGTTTTGGTTAAGTATATGGTTTATGTCTATTTCTTCATCTGTATCAGAGTTATTGCTAAACATTGTTGGCTTTGGAATAGACAGGTTATTTAAATCTTTGATTTTTGCTAGGCCAAGACAGGTGGTTTGTTGGACGGTGTCATTTAAAAATATCATTTGTTCTGGGATCATGCAGGCTCTAAACAAAGCTTCTAAACCCTGTACTTGCCATTCTTTTGTACCCCAAACACTTTTCAAATCAACATTTTTGTCCCAATAATCAAATCCAAAAGTATTCATTTTTTCAAAGAAAGAATCTGAATATATCAATTTTGTGTTGGTTATCATGGTTTTCATCCCTGTCTTGTTTGACAATTTGTAATAAAATGTTTCAGCATTAGTTATGTTAAAACCTGAAAAATATGAATATTTGTCATATACGGTTCTAGAGCTCCCTTTTGGAGGTGTAGCACAATGTTCCCATTGATTATAACTTAAAACATTTCTAGGTTGTGCAGATTTATGCAAGAAATGGTTACCATAGTGGTTATAGCAATACATACTATCATAATTTGTAGAACCCTGCAAATAATCATGTTTTGTAAATTTAGCAGACATTACTAAGTCAGACATCATATTGTTAATACTTTCAAACTCCCAATCATCAGCAAATGAGTTTGGTTTTGCAAAGTCACTCAAAGAGATCTTGATTTGGTGTGGATATTTCAGGATCTCGACCGGACCATAAATTTCATAGTCAGTGTTGTCCCAGGCTACCCCACCAGGTATTGGAATTGCTGTGAAGTTGGCTGAAGAAAGTTCTGAAGAAAGTTCTCGTTTCTCGACGTGTGAAGATGTGTGTGGTTTGAGGACCAAGTTGATGTTCTGACTTGCTGTGTCCATTTTAGCATATTTTCCCTCAATGAAGCGTCCCAAAGTAAATACCATGATGAGCCAAAGTATGAGGATAAATGCACCAAAACCCACCCAAAATTCAATCCATGGAGAAATCAGATATGTTTCTTTTAGTTGTTTCAAAAGTTCCTTTGCTTTTTCTTTAAAGGATTTTGATGATGGCTGTGTCTTTTGTTCGCTGAAACCTTCAGAGGAATCATCGAAGTTGATGAAGTAACCGGATGCAGTTCTGTCAATTGTTCCAATTGGTTCAGGATTTTTGTTTCTTGCATTTTCACTTGGTACTTCAGTATAGATTGGTGTGTCTCTACTAAATGTCTTTATTTGGGTTTTCAGAGGTCTAAGTTCTATTGCATTGTTGCATAGTCCTTGTTGTTCTTCTGTAGGCGTTTCGAATGTGATGAGCCTCTTTGTTAGGACCTCTGTACTGGTAGCAAACCTTGGTGTTCTGCTACTTATTGGGAGTCCACTTGGCCTACTGTTTGTTATCGGCCACATGTTGTGGTTTTACCAGGTCGATGGATACAACTCGGTTCTCCTTTTTTCCAGCAAGTGGCGGTAGTACAACTGATCTTGTCCCGTTGACAGACAAGACAGGAACTGCTTTTCTGTAAGAAGGCCCAAATTCCTTCTTTACCGCGATCTTTTCCCTGACTAGATCCCCGACTTTTGGAATCCAGACAGGTCTTGCTGGGACAGGTGGTGAATCTTCAGTGGTTGTTGGCTGTTGTTTCAACTGTATGTTGCTCAGGTCTTTTCTTGTTTTGTTTAAGTCCTGCAAAATAGCCAAACGGTCTTTGACATCAAAGGTTTTTTCTGTTACCACTGAAGTCTGACTATCAAGGTCAGAGATTAACATCCTAGTTCCGAATAATAATTCGTACGGACTGAATCCCTTCAGAGAATTTCTTGGCAAGTTATTTAGACTATGTTGGACACTTATTAGATGTTTGACCCACCCAGCTCCCGAACCTAATACCTTTGCCGTTATAGATTGCTTTATGTCACGGTTTTTTCTTTCAACAATTCCGTTCCCCTCAGGGTGAAATGGACAAGAGTACCGCAATTGCACGCCCATGCTGACCATGGCCTCCTTATAAGCCCGAGAGCTAAAAGCAGGACCATTGTCCGAATGCAGAATGCCAATTGCGTATGTGCCGATAAAGACCCGCAAATCTTTTATAACAGTTCTGGCGTCAGCCGTTCGCTGGGGCCACATCCATATGAATCTCGTGCATGAGTCCACTGCGACCAAGATATATTTATAGTTACCATCCCTTTGTAAGGGACCGCAGTGGTCTAGATAAACACATGCTAATGGTTTATCCGAGATTAGAAGGGGCGTCTGTGCTGGACGTCTCACAGTTGATACTTTCATTTTTTGACATATTTCACATGCTAGAACATAGTTCCTTGTTTGTCTTCTCATTTGTGGCCACCAGTATCTCTGTTTTAATAATGATACTGTGGCTGAGACGCCAGCATGGGTAGAAGCAAGCCCTTCGTGTGCCGCTATTATAGTCCTAATCTGTGTTCCATGTTTGGAATTGCCCTATCCCCCACTCCAGGGATTCGAGCAAAAGGAACATTGTTTTCATCAGTTATGTATGAGTATTTTACTGGAAAGCCTTTAGGGAGTGGTTCTATCGAATCCTTTTCTGAAGCGCTGACAGCTTGTAATATTTCGCTGTCTATTTTTGTTTTTGACCGGGTGACGGCTGCTACGGAAGCCGTTTGCACAGCTGCTTTCGCGGCCTCATCAGCCAATGAATTCCCTGCAACGTGAACGCCATCACGTTGATGACTTAAGTGTATGTATCACGTGAGTCTTTGGTAGTTCTTTTTGTAAAAGAGCTACTTGTTCCCAGAGCATTTTATGCTTGATTGTGCCACCTTTCGCATCCTTGAAACCGTTCTGAAGCCAGATCTGCAAGTATTCATTATAAGACTGAACGCAATAATACGAATCGCACACTATAAGTGTGGGGAATTCTCGATCGGTATTTTCAAGCGCCATCTTGAATGCTTGTAGTTCAGCTCGCTGAGCTGTGCAATCTCCTAGAGATTGTGTTTTAGTGAGGGTTGGTTTAAATTTCCCTTCGTGCCAACGACCTTTAACAATCGCGCACGCAGCACTGTAAGCTTGTTTACCCCCTACTGCGGGTTGTGCTGATCCGTCTGTATATATTATACAGCCGTAGTGTTCTAGAGGCAGAATTTCGGTTGGCGGAGGACATTCAAATTCATATTGGAGAAATTCTTGTGTTTTTAAGTAAGGATCAAATTCGTACACCACGTCTGTTGCAGCAAGAGAGTTAGCCCATTGTATCCATCTCGGATGGAGTGCTTTAGCATTTGGAATGCTTGCCTTTGTTACCGCCTCTAAGGCTGGTATTGGTGTCACGATTACTATTCGTTTACCTTGTGCCAGGGCTCGTTCTTTTGCTATAGCTGTCTGTGTTGCTGTAAGAATTTTTTCCGTTGGGCTAAATTTCATTTCAGCCTTAGTGTACAAGTGTGATTTGAATGCAATTGGTACCTTTTCTCCCTCATTAGAGGTCAGGTATGTGAATCCGCATCTCCCTGGGATGACTCGGATCACAAGGTTGCGTGTATTATCACGGGTTTCTAATTTTGTTTTAATTAGCATGTCTGTTTGTAAGGATCTCAAAATTTCTGTGTGTGTTTGAGTCCAACTGGATCTTTTAAAGTCTGGTTTAATTAGATCGTAAAGGGGCTTGACCCTTTCTGCGTAATTAGCAATGTAAGTTCTTCCGAAATTTAGGAAGCCTAGAATTGACTGTAGGTTTTTTAGTGTTTTAGGAGCTTGGATTACGGCACATTTCTCTAGGAAATTGTCTGCCAGGCTTTTGCCTTCACTTGATAACTCATATCCTAAGAATAGGACCGTCAGATGGGCAATTCTGGACTTTTTAAAGTTGAATTTGTAACCCTCTGCAGCGAAACCAAGTATTATGGTGTTCACTCTTTTCAAGTGAGTTTCCAAGTCATCATCTGTTAAGTAAATGTCATCGACATAAGATAATGCTTCATCATCATATTGTTGTAGTAATTCTGTTACTCTCGCTGAGAATACCCCCGGGCTATTCTTGTACCCCTGGGCTAACCGACAGAATTGTTTTTGAGTGCCATTTACTGAGAATGCAGTTAAATATCTGCTCTCTGGTGCTATGTTTTGACAAAAGAATCCGTTGGAGATGTCCAAGGTTGTTTTGTATTTTTTGCGCACTATGTTATTCATTAGTGCAGCACTGTGTGAGTTTTGCACTGCAAAAGTTTTGCAACATGTGTTAAGGTGTCGGTAATCCAAAACTAGACGGTACGAATTGTCTGGTTTGGAGACCGGAAACAAAGGATTGTTCATTTGTGAGGTGCAAGTTTCAATCACCCCTTGGTATTCTAGCTGATCTAGTATTTCATTTACTTGTTTTTTAGCTTCTTGCTTAATTGGGTACTGCCTTTGTGCAGTTGGTTGTGATTTTAACTGGACTTTGTGAGGAGGAGAATCCTCATCCCATCCTACATGATTTTTATATAAAGCAGGTGCTAAGGCCACTGCCCACTTTCTAGCAAGTGTATATTTTTTATGAATCGGTATTTGATTCGAGAAGGCAGGCATAATTACTTCTTCGCCATGAGGGCACTCCCTGACAAACTCTGGTGGCCAGTCTTTTTCAGCTAGAAGGATGTCATAGCCTTTGGAGAGGTTATCCCAAAATAGTCCCCTAATTTTCCTAGTCTTATCTCCCTCTATACGTAATGTTATCTCGTATATTTTGTGGGGCTTGCTAACTCTGGTATCTGCAGTTTCCACTTGAAGGTATTCATTCGTGTCCACTGTCTCCAGATGATTCATAAGGACTTTGCGAGCTATGCTCACCTCTGCTGCGCTGTCTAGCATTGTCTGAGCCCACTCTCCGTTTTTCAATTGTGTCCTCAGTATTCTCGGCATTGTTAACTACCTTGATACTGGCTACCTTCTTTTTTGGAAATTGTGATTTCTTTTTCAGTTGAGCAGGTTCCTTGTCATTGGACTTGGCGTGCTCTTCTGATCGTCCTCTTCTTTCCGATTTCTGCGAGGAATTCTGAAAAGATTGAGAGGGACGTGTATCAATGTCTTGATATCTATCAGGTTTTTTAATATTATCCCTATTTCTAAGGTTATATCTATTCCCAGAGGGTTCACTCTGAGGTGACCTTTGTCTCGGGTTTGGAGATTTCTCTCTTCGCCTAGGAGACCTTCCTCTGGACTGGAATTTCTTTTCTTTTGGATTGGATTGTTTGTTTCCATCCCAGTTCTTTTTTGGTGAATTATTATTATTAAAAAATATTTTTTCTGGACTTGTAGTCAGTTGCGGTTTTACCGGTATTCTACCTAGACTATCTCTGCCTAGTTCTTCATAGGATTTTTCTATGATTCTGGCAATTTCAGCTGGTTGGTCTGCTATATCTGTCTCTTTTAACCTCTGGCGGATCGCCACGTTTGCTGCTTCACCTTTTATGTTGGCTAGTAATATAGCCGAGACCTGCTTGAAGTCTTTCAGTAATTTCATACCAAGAGTTAAAGCAGGTTCTGGACCGTATTCATCTTGAATTTGTTTTAGCACATCTGGTATCACCGAAATGGATGGGACACCGTGCGTTTTTGTGTAGATGGAAGCAAAGACTGTACCCCAAGTGTCACAGTCCTCAATGTGTGGTGCGATTCCCATTGGGAGACATATAGTCAGAATCCTGTGTTTTTCTAGCGGGGTGGTGTCAGGAAACACCGCCTCTATTTGGGTGATTTTCTGTGCCAACCAGAATGGTATCTGTTCCCGTTTAGCTGGAACCTTACCTAGGCAGGATTGGATGTTCTGTGGTGTAATTTTATTTGTGTTCCCCTGGTGAGAGGTCAGCTGTGGTAGTTTAATCGCTGGCTGAATTGTAGAAGTCCGCATTACATACTGAACTAATTGTCTGTGAATTTTTAGTAGTTGTTTTAGCTGTATTAATAGCTCTGGTGCAGGCATCTCGTCGATGTCTGGATGTGGTGTGTATCCGGCTAAGACCGGCCACGTTGCTCCTGGTCTTCCTAAAGGACCGAGCCTTGTAATGTGATTATTATGTTTTAGGGCGCCATCAAATAAGAGCAAATGCTCTTGGAATTTGAGTGGTACTTCCACCTCCTCGAAAGGAGTGTACGTTTCAGGAGGTTCCTCTACTTTGTAATAGTGGAAGTACTTTGTTACAGCATTTGCTGCTGGAAAATGTATCCATGTATAGTATACCTCTGTCTGCCGATATTCGTGTGCCTCGATTACGAATATGACTGTGCCACCTCTAGGTGTCAGTCCATTTTCTATAAGTTTTAAGGTTATAGATCTCCTTTTGGCGACCTGGATGAGTATTATATCCGGGTCTGCTGTTTGCATGGTAGCATCAGCATCTGCTATTTCAGTAGCTAATCTAATTGCCTCTCTTTCTCCATCACTGTCTCCCATTTTACTGACAGGATGGTATTATTTTTATTTGCAGATCAGGTTTCTTTATGGAAACAGAGATTAGGTGCACAATATTCTGGAACTGTTTTATCCTTCAACGTTGACTATACCAAGAACCATACATAGGAGTTCCCTCCTGCGAGGTTTTGGAGGATATTATAACCTTTCACCCACTCCAGACGTCTTTGGAGTATTTGGGAAAAGGGGTCTGAGTGAGAAAGCACGACTGAGTTACTCTAAATGTCTTACGTTAGTTTTATCGCCCTTTCCAAACGCGTTGGGCGCCATGTAGTGTAGTTCCTATTTTCCCAATAGGCTCTGCGCATTGGAATAGTACCTACAGCAGTAAAGGCCTAGGCCAGACGTTAACTAGGTCTACTACCGTCGATACTAGACTTAATTTTTGGGTTTGCCAGCTAAGCTCAGAGTTCGCTAGAAACTTTCTCGAATGTTCAAGGAAGGATTAACTCCCCTGATTAGACAAGAAGGGATTTAGTTTCTGACAACCATAGAACATGACAACTTTGCTCTCCCCTAATCAAGAGTCAATCTCAAGAGTCGTGTGAGCACAAGGCAATTATTTTACTCAGTCAGTACGTGCATTCTTAGTCTCATCAGAATGTAGAGAAAAGGAAGAGACGGGCGTGTTCAATAAAAGATGTTATTTATTGATCAGTCTCTTTTCTCGTACAAGAGAAATGGATCGATATTATTGCGATACTTATAGTTAAGTAAAGTGCATACATTAGAAGCAATAGTATAAAATAATACTGTAAAAACATTGATATGGTTTCTGAGCCATATGATGTTTAAAATGATTAAAATATATTTACATACACATATACATTTGACTAAACGTACTCAACTGGTGTTTCTAAATACGCCTACCCCGTGTACCTGACCTAAGTCTAATGCGTGGGCGGGAATAGAAAGTTACAGTTTAAGTTAAGTTTGTTTTTGCCAAGTGAATAACTAAAGAATTCTCTAGGAGGGGTTATTCAGTTCTGTACCTGGAATTTAGGATGAATGAGGAATGGTATCTCTTTCTCTGCTCTCGATATTCCAGGCTGCCTGCGAGGGCTACCCGGAAGCGCCGGTGCTGGGTCTCTCGGCTTGAGATAGCAGCGCGTCTCTCAGCGCGTCAGGAAGGCGGGGCTGCTGCCAGCGGGGTCTGCTTCTGCTCTCGGCTTCGGCAAGTGTGGCTGCTCCGTCTTGTCACCACGCGTGTGTTTGCATAGGGCAAGGTCGGCAATATTTATAATAAAGGTGCCGGGATTGACGTAAGGATGGACATAGGTACGTCAATAAAGATGTCATACGACTTGCTCGTTAGCACATTCTTTACTAAAGTTCTCTGTGAAATCAAAACAATGGCCGCACGGATTATCCAGGTTGTCATAGGTTTGATTTGTTATGAGAACGTCGTATGCCTTATCAGGGGCTGGAGGAATATCGCTTGTCTAATTAGATCTCAAGCGTTATGACCTAATCAGATAACACGTTCCTGTGCCGTAGTGTGACTGCGTCAGATAACGGTATCTGCATCATGGGGAATTTCTTGCCTCATGGGCTGACTGTTAGTTAACTAGCTAGGTAGTTTAACCAGAATAGGGTCAGGAATAGGGGGATCGATTCAGAACCTATAGAAATACACGACAGAAGAAAACAGAACATGGGCAAAAAAGTGCAAAGGATCTGAAAAACACTGAAAACTGACATAAGACAATTTTTTCCAACCTGCTGCGAGAAAACAGGGTTATGTTTAGTGTCTGTCTTTTCAGGATGATTCAATTTCTGTCTCCTACTGTGTAAATGATGTTACCTAAGTAAGGTTTGCATGACCTCCCTCTACCTCTCCCTCCCTCTACCTCTCTGTCCCTCCCTCTCCCTCTAGCTCCCTCTCCCTCTGTCTCTACCTACCTCTCCCACTCTGTCCCTCCCTCTCCCTCTCTGTCCCTCCCTCTCCCTCTACGTCCCTCCCCCTCCCTCTCCCTCTCTGTCCCTCCCTCTCCCTCCCTTTCCCTCTACCTCTCTGTCCCTCCCTCTACCTCCCTCTCCCTTTCCCTCCCTCTACCTCTCTGCCCCTCCCTCTCCCTCTACTTCCCTCTCTCCACCTACCTCTCCCACTCTTTCCCTCCCTCTCCCTCCCTCTCCCTCTAGTTCCCTCTCTCTCCCTCTCCCTCAGTCTCTACCTACCTCTCCCACTCTGTCCCTGCCTGTCCCTCTCTCTGTCCCTCCTTCTCCCTCTAGTTCCCTCTCCCCCCCTCTCCCTCCCTCTCTATCTCCACCTACCTCTCCCACTCTGTCCCTCCCTCTCCCTCCCTCTCCATCTACCTCCCTCTCCCTCTAGTTCCCTCTCCCTCTCCCTCCGTCTCTACCTACCTCTCCCACTCTGTCCCTACCTGTCCATCCCTCTCTCTCTACCTCTGTCCTTCCCTCTCCCTCTACCTCTCTGTCCCTCCCTCTCCCTCTCCCTCTACCTCTCTGCCCTCCCCCTTTCCCTCCCTCTACCTCTCTCCCTCCCTCTCCCTTTACCTCCCTCCCTCTCCCTCCGCCTGCCTTTACATCCCTCCCTCTACCTCTTTGTCCCTCCCTCTCCCTCCTCTACCTCCCTCTCTGTCTACCTCCCCCTACCTTTCCCTCTCTGTCCCTCCCTCTAGCTCCATCTTCCTCTAGCTCCCTCTCCCTCCACCTCCCTCTCCCTCCCTCTACCTCGCTGTCCCTCCCTCTCCCTCTCTGTCCCTCCCTCTCTGTCCCTCCCTCCCCGTCCCTCTGTCCCTCCCTCTCTATCTACCTCTCTCTACCTCACTGTCCCTCCCTCTCCATCTACCTCTATCTGTCCCTCTCCCTCCCTGTCCCTCCCTCTCCCTCTCTGTCCCTCCCTCTCCGTCCCTCCCTCTCCCTCTCTACCTCCCGCTACCTCTACCTCTACCTCCCTTCTCTCCCTCTGCCCCTCCCTCTCCCTCGCTCTCTACCTCCCTCTTCATCTACCCCTCTCCCTCTACCTCCCTCTCCCTCTACCTCCCTCTCTCTCTACCTCCCTTACCTCTCTCTACCTCCCTTACCTCCCTCTCCCACCCTCTACCCCCTTTTCCCTCCCTCCACTTCCCTCCCTCCCTCTACCTTCCTCTCTCTCTCTACCTCTCTGTCTCTGTCCCAATCTGTCTCTTTCCCTTTCTGTCTCTGTCTCTTTTCCTGTCCGTATCTCTCCCTACTCGTCTCGGTCTCTAGGTGCAATTGTCCAAATTCTGAATGTGCTTACATCCAGGCGCGCAACGCCCATTGGGCTGAAAGGGCTTAAGACCCAGCCTCCCCCCCCCCCCCCCACTTACCCATTCGTTTGTGGCTGCCCGGGCCTGAGTACTTCACAGGTCTTCCATTTACTTGTTAATTAGGCTTTGTTGTTTTTTTCCACTCCTTCTTACAGCACATGCATCTCCACTTTGCCTAGAAACGAAAAGGCAAGGTCCGTGTGCCGCCAATGAAGGCCTGCCGAGCCACTGGCGGCCCCCGGGCCGTACTATGAGTACCACCGATGTAATTAGTTTACCCAACTTTAAAATACTTTTTAAGTGCTTTGAACTTGTATTTGCTCTAAAAATTACGGCAAGCCTAACCACACAACATAGTATAGTTTAACGTAGCACTGTATGTGTGGAAATGCACCATCTTTTCAGATTTTTAAGCAAAATTTTGGAGGGATATTTGGCGCTGCACACATGCACGGTCTGGTTCCTGGCGCACATAGCCATGGCTGCAGTGCACAGAGACCCTACGATGCCGCACACAGAGGAAAAAAATTAGAGGGAACATTGCTCACGACTCCATCTTTAGAGATAGTGAGATACACAGACGTCTGTATGCTGGCGAGTTTGGGGAGGGCTAACTGCTAGGTAAATGCATGGCACACATCCCTACATACAGTACATATTTGGCGGGGCGGGACACTGACTCACCTCTTGTTTTCATCCCTGCAGGTGACAGTGCGTATTCAGTGCAGGACTTTATCCTGACCCCATGCCTAAATCCAGCCAATGCAAGGGAGCAGAGATACAACCGTGCACATAAATCTATGCGCTGTGTAATAGAGCGAACGTTTGGGATCCTGAAGAGCCGTTTCCGCTGCCTGCATAAGAGTGGAGGAGCAGGCCAATACAGCCCTGAGACCTGCTGCAAGATTGTGGCTACCTGTGCAATGCTCCACAACATAGCAATGAGAAAAGGCATCCCAATAGAACTGACAGAAACAGATATGTCGGACGATGATGACCCACCTCCCCCTGGCAGACCAGCAGTTGGAGTTGGGGCAACTGCCGGACGGCAGAGACGGGCTGAGATCACAAAGAACTATTACTAGGTGAGTAATGATGACATGAGGCAAAATATATTTTGTAGCAGATCTGGGTTTATTCACACCTTAAGCTGCAGGATGGAAGTTTGTCACACAGTCTGACCAACACAATGAGTGTCGCTGTCCTTAGCACATGTTAGTTCCAGAGTGCAGGTAGTCAGGCAAGTTTTGAGTCCTGTAGGAATGCATTGCCTCACCCATTTGCGTGAAATATTGTTCCAAATTCACTTCCTCCTTGGACGGACTGCTGCAGGCTGTTCTAGGTGCTGATTGCCCTCCCTTGGGTCCACAGGTGCTGCACCCTGTCTCCCACTGCGCCTTCTTGTATCTGGCACTGCTGGGGTGATACTGCTCCTACTGGATGTCTCCTCACTCTCCTCTGTGGCCATGAGTGCTGTGCCACCTGCTTTTTCCGTCTGCTGTTACTCAGCGGCAGTGGTGACCTGCACAAGGCCTTTTGCAACGTCGTGGCAGCAGTGGGACATCTCCACGTGCATGCTGACGCTGCAACGTATCAGCTGGCTAGGTTCACAACCTTGGTGTAGCTTTGCAGACGTAGGTTTGAGCGTTGGCTAGCCCTGTGCCTGGCTGCCTGGTGCCTGTTTAATGTTGCACAGAGTTCACGGATGGCACCTCCCACGCCCATCATGCCCTCCCCCATGTAGAGCAGGCTCTTGTTCATTTTGCATAGCTGTCTGTTAATGGACCTCATGGATTTGTGTTGCAGGCGCTGAATCTGCAGCATGCTGGCCTCCAGTCCTGCATACACTGTGGCATCTTCGTCAGTGGTACAGCTGGTCCTGGGCATTGACCTGCATCTGATTGCTCCGGACTCCCTATGTTGGGGTGTGTGCTTCTCGCGCACCTGGGTGTCACGCTGCCCTGGCTCTGCCTGTCCATCCTCCTCCCCTGTGAACTGTTCATCCTCCAGTGGTGGCAGTGGTGGCACAATGGTGTGCTTCCTACATGGGACAGGTGTTGCCTCTGTGTCTGAGTCTGAGTCCCCATGACCTGCCTCGTCATCCAAATTTTCAGACTCCTCGCAGCCTGCGCTGTCTTCCTGGGTCCTGCTGTGGATAGAAGGGGGAATATTTGATTTTGTGACTTTGCCTGCATTTCTCACTCAATAAAGTTTTCTGCATTTGTATAAGCTAACTGCTATCTCTCACTTTTCCCCTGTATATGAATTCACATACTGCATTAAAATTGCTAGTTATAATTGCCCCACTGTTATGCATTTGACTACATCTCCCACGATGCATTGCTGTGTCTGCTGGAAAAAGTGGACCAGAGTGACATGTGTAGATTGTGTTGGGTGCATTCCTGACTGTGTGAATGGGGTGGTGATGTGTGTGGCTGCATTTGGCATGCTTCTTACCTTGGCGGGTGGATGCAGGGTCAGAGCGGTCTATGTCAGCCACACCACTGACGCTCTCTGGTAGGAGGGTTGACTCCACCAACTCCTCATGGGGTGTTGAAGTGGTGGCAGTAGATGTTCCACCCTCGGTCTTGTTGGCCTCTGCCAGCCTGGCAGCCACCTTCTCCTTCGACCTTTGGCGCATGTCATACCAGCGCTTTCTTAACTCCTCCACAGTGCGCTGGTTAACACCTACTGCATTCACCTTTTCCTGGATGTCCAGCCAGATGAAAACAAGTTACTTACCTGTAACTTCAGTTATCCAGTATTGGTATCTTTCATAGATTCACATGCCTGAATCATTCCCCGTCGCCGAGGCGGGAGTCCCACGGTATATAAAAAAGCAGTGCCAACAGTAAATTATAGTAGTAGGCCCTATGAGAAGGCCTGAGGCCTAGATTGTAGTAGCCTATCTACCTCATTATGCTAAAAAGACCAAAGTCTTTGCACCAGCCAATCAGCTCACAGCACCCTCTAGAACCCTCTCTGCAGAGCCAGTTCTCCTCAGATTTTCGTTAGCACAAGTGGGAATGAGTATCCCAAACTTAGAGAACTGACTCTCCGGGGAGGAGGGTGGGTGCATGTGAATCTATGAAAGATACCAATACTGGATAACTGAAGTTACAGGTAAGTAACGTGTTTTCTTATCCAGTATTGGGGTATCTTTCATAGATTCACATGCCTGAATCCGAATAGCAAGCCGTAAGCCAGGTAAAAGTCGGTTGCGGATGGTGGGAGACTTATTGTGGTGCACCCCCATAAACTTATGTTTAACAACCAACAATTGCAAAGTAAATGATCTACTAATAAAAGCATGTCTAAATTCAAAAGAGTAGTCATCTAGTATTCCACAGGAAAGGAATAAACAAGCAATACGCTAAACATGCCCTTCTTTTACATCAACAAAAATACTGAATAGTATACTCACATCTTAAAATGAACCGAATATTGTTACCTGAATATGTTCTTATGGAAACAGGTGACGTAAAACCGCTTGGCCAACTGCCGCATCCTCTTGATTTGCTGATTGCAGGGAGTAATGTCTTGTAAACGTGTGGCCATTCTTCCATGTCGCAGCACATCAAATGTTCTCTAGCGTCACTCCTGCAAACAATGCTGTTGATGCTGCTACAGCTCTTGTAGAGTGAGATCTTACAGTCCTTTGTAGTGGTCGGTTAGCTTTAACATGGCAGAAATAGTTCGCAGAGGCTATCCATCTGGAAATTGTGGCTTTAGTTACCGCTTTCCCCAGTGTAGTTTGGCCCTAAGCCACGAATAGCTGATCTGACTTTCTGAAGTTCTTTGTTCTTTGAAGATACAACTTTAAACATCGTTTAATGTCCAAAGAATGTAGTGTTATTTCCGCCGGGGTTGTAGGAGTTGGAAAGAAAACCCGCAATTTCACTGGTTCATTCAGATGGAACTGAGAAGGCACTTTGGGTATGAAAGTTGGATTTGTTCGGAGAGTGACATACTCTTGAGGGAAATGTAAGAACGGTTCTTTGATAGTAAAGCCTGAATTTCTCCTATTCTCCTGGCAGAAGTTAGGGCTAAAAGCAGGGCGACCTTCCATGTCAAGAATTTGAGGTTTGCTTTGTGGATTGGTTCGAACGGGTGCTTCATCAGCTGTGAGAGGACCGTGTTGAGTTCCCATTCCGGTGGTGAAGGTTTAATTGGAGGATAAGCCCGGAAAAGACCCCATATGAATTGTTTTATCAGTGACGAAGAGCATAGTGATCCAGTGTCAGCCACTTTCCTGAACCTGGATAAAGCCGCTAAATGGACCTTTATGGACGAGAATGAAAGACCAGAGCGAGCCAAATGTAAAAGATAAGGCAGAATTTTCTCCGTTTGAGCTTCGATAGGGCGTAAAGCGTTTGAAGTACACCAGGAACAGAAACGCTTCCATTTGAGACGATAGGTCTTCAACCTGCTCTGGGCTCGTGCTTTCTTCAAGATATCCCAGCAGTCTTGAGGAATTTGTAGGTGTTGAAATTCCAAGAAATTAGGAGCCATGCGTGCAATTTCAGAGATTGAGGGTCTGGGTGAAGAATCTGACCTCCGTTGCGTGACAGTAAAGTTGGAGCTGGTTGAAGTTTGATCGGAGGCTCCTATGACAGCAACATGAGCTCCTGAAACCAAGATTGACGAGGCCATCTGGGAGCAATTAGAAGGAGACGGCAGAGGGATCGGAGGAAAGGCGTAAGCATAGATCCCTGACCATCGCATGGACAGGGCATTCCCTCTTGACACCTGTTGAGGGTATCTGCTGGCGTAATCCCGGCATTTCTTGTTCTGGTTGGTCGCAAATAAATCCAACGTTGGTTTGCCCCAAGTCTGAAACACCTTGTTTAACTGCGTGTTGTCCAGCTCCCACTCGTGGCAATCCGACAAGGATCTGCTTAGCTTGTCTGCCAGGGTATTGTGCAGACCTTTGACATGTTCCGCCTTGAGAGTTATATTGTGCAGGGTTAGCCATTCCCATAACTCTAGAGAACTGACTCTCCGGGGAGGAGGGTGGGTGCATGTGAATCTATGAAAGATACCAATACTGGATAACTGAGGTTACAGGTAATTAACGTGTTTTCTTATCCAGTATTGGGGTATCTTTCATAGATTCACATGCCTGAAACAGAATAGCAAGCCGTAAGCCAGGTAAAAGTCGGTTGCGGATGGTGGGAGACTTATTGTGGTGCACCTCCATAAACTTATGTTTAACAACCAACAATTGCAAAGTAAATGATCTACTAATAAAAGCATGTCTAAATACAAAAGAGTAGTCATCTAGTATTCCACAGGAAAGGAATAAACAAGCAATACGCTAAACATTCCCTTCTTTTATATCAACAAAAATACTGAATAATATACTCACATCGTAAAATGAACCAAATATTGTTACCTGAATATGTTAATATGTTCTTATGGAAGCCGGTGACGTAAAACTGCTTGGCCAACTGCCGCATCCTCTTGATTTGCTGATTGCAGGCAGTAATGTCTTGTAAACGTGTGGCCATTCTTCCATGTCGCAGCACGGCAAATGTTCTCTAGCGTCACTCCTGCAAACAATGCTGTTGATGCTGCTACGGCTCTTGTAGAGTGAGATCTTACAGTCCTTTGTAGTGGTCGGTTAGCTTTAACATGGCAGAAATGGTTCGCAGAGGCTATCCATCTGGAAATTGTGGCTTTAGTTACTGCTTTCCCCAGTGTAGTTTGGCCCTAAGCCACGAATAGCTGATCTGACTTTCTGAAGTTCTTTGTTCTTTGAAGATACAACTTTAAACATCGTTTAATGTCCAAAGAATGTAGTGTTATTTCCACCGGGGTTGTAGGATTTGGAAAGAAAACCCGCAATTTCACTGGTTCACTCAGATGGAACTGAGAAGGCACTTTGGGTATGAAAGTTGGATTTGTTCGGAGAGTGACATACTCTTGAGGGAAATGTAAGAACGGTTCTTTGATAGTGAAAGCTTGAATTTCTCCTATTCTCCTGGCAGAAGTTAGGGCTAAAAGAAGGGCGACCTTCCATGTCAAGAATTTGAGGTCGGCTTTGTGGATTGGTTCGAACGGGTGCTTAATCAGCTGTGAGAGGAACGTGTTGAGTTCCCATTCTGGTGGTGAAGGTTTAATTGGAGGATAAGCCCGGGAAAGACCCCATATGAATTGTTTTATCAGTGACGAAGAGCATAGTGATGGAGTGTCAGCCACTTTCCTGAACCTGGATAAAGCCGCTAAATCGACCTTTATGGACGAGAATGAAAGACCAGAGTGAGTCAAATGTAAAAGATAAGGCAGAATTTTCTCCGTTTGAGCTTCGATAGGGTGTAAGGCGTTTGAAGTACACCAGGAACAGAAACGCTTCCATTTGAGACGATAGGTCTTCAACGTGCTCTGGGCTCGTGCTTTCTTCAAGATATCCCAGCAGTCTTGAGGAATTTGTAGGTGTTGAAATTCTAAGAAATTAGGAGCCATGCGTGCAATTTCAGAGATTGAGGGTCTGGGTGAAGAATCTGACCTCCGTTGCGTGACAGTAAAGTTGGAGCCGGTTGAAGTTTGATCGGAGGCGCCTATGACAGCAACATGAGCTCCTGAAACCAAGATTGACGAGGCCATCTGGGAGCAATTAGAAGGAGACGGCAGAGGGATCGGAGGAAAGACGTAAGCATAGATCCCTAACCATCGCATGGACAGGGCATTCCCTCTTGACCCCTGTTGAGGGTATCTGCTGGCGTAATCCCGGCATTTCTTGTTCTGGTTGGTCGCAAATAAATCCAACGTTGGTTTGCCCCAAGTCTGAAACACCTTGTTTAACTGCGTGTTGTCCAGCTCTCACTCGTGGCAATCAGACAAGGATCTGCTTAGCTTGTCTGCCAGGGTATTGTGCAGACCTTTGACATGATCCGCCTTGAGAGTTATATCGTGCAGCGTTATCCATTCCCATAACTCTTGAGCCTATTTTGATAGTGTTGCTGACCTTGTCCCTCCCTGCTGGTTTACGTAAAACATGCTGGTGGTATTGTCCGTTCGTACCAGGACTGAAGACCCCGCGATTCTGGGGAGGAATGCCTGTAGAGATAGGAAGATGGCTCTCAACTCTAGACTGTTGATGTGGAATTTCTTGTGTTTCTGAGACCATTTGCCTTGCACCTGCAAGTCTTGGAGATGGCCTCCCAAGCCCTCCATGGACGCATCCGTCGTCAGGACGAAGTCTGGAGGAGTTTGTAAGAACGTGAGTCCTTGTTTTAGATTGTGAAGTTGTGTCCACTATTGCAGAGCATCCACTATACGTGGGGTGACTTCGATAATGTCCTCGAATGAGCCTGTCGCTTGCTGCCATTGGAGATGTAGCTCCTCCTGTAGGGGCCGCATTTTGAGACGTGCCAACGGAATGAGATTTATGGCTGAGGAATACATTCCCAGAAGTGACGCAAAGCGGCGAACAGAAAGTGACTTTCTATTGGAAATTTTTATGGCCAATGCCTTTAGACGAAGCTGCCTTTCTTGAGACAAGAATGCTTTGCATTGTATCGTGTCCAGACAAGCTCCTAGGAAAAGTAGGATTCTTTTTGGAACCAATTGAGACTTCTTTTCGTTGATAGTGAGACCTAGGGATACAAAGAGATTGCGGCACACTTATGTCGCTCTGCACCCTGCATTTTGATGGACCTTTGACTAACCAGTCGTCCAAGTACGGGAAAACCTGGATCCCTGATGAACGTAGCGCTGCCGCTACTGGGGCCAGGGACTTTGTAAAAACCCTTGGCGCCGACTTGAGGCCAAACGGGAGAACTTTGAACTGATAATGGGCGCCAGTGGATTGGGATGTGGAAGTATGCATCTTCCATGTCCAAGGAAGCCATAAAATCTCCCTCGTTGAGGCAATTTAGAATTTCCAAAAGAGTGACCATGCGGAAGCCCTGCTTCTTGAGATATTTGTTGAGTTTGCGCAGGTCTAGAATCAGTCGCCATTCCCCTGATTTCTTTTTTATGAGGAAAAAACGGGAATAGAAGCCTGTGTGCCTCTGATGTACTGGAACTTTTTCTATAGCGTTCTTGAGGAGCATTGAATGAACTTCCTTGAACAATAAGTGAAGATGAGGGGGAGGGGGACCCCTGGGCGGAGTTATTGGTGGTTTGGTGATAAACTCCAGGGTGTGACCATGTTGTACTAAGTCCAGCACCCACTGGTCGGATGTAATCCGCTGCCACTGTTCTTGAAAGGCAGATATCTTCGCGCCCACAGGGAGGGAAGGAAATGAAGTTGGCGCCCGGCTGATCTCACTGTTTTCTGTGAGTGTCTCGCCCTTGACTGTTTGTGCGCTTCCGTCCACCCAGGCGAGAGAAACTAGCTGTTCCGGACTGTCGATAAGAAGACTGATAACTTTGCCGGTACTGAGGTTGATATGGTCAGCCTTGTTGGTAGTAGTTTCCTCTAGAGGAGTATCCACGTCCTCTAGCACTTCTAAACGACCTTCTCTTGTACTGCAATGACCCTAGGGATTTTGCAGAGTCAGTATCCGCCTTGATTGCCTGGAGAGCCTCGTCAATGTGTTTCCCAAATAGAGACTCTCCATCCTAGGCCATGCCCAGGATCTTAAGTTGGACTTCGGTCCTAAAGGTGGTAGCCTTTAGCCAGCCCTGTCATCTGAGAACTGCAGCTCCTGCCAGCTGTCTAAAGTTCGTATCAGCAATATTCAAAGCGCAGTCGATGGTTTCTGCCGCTGCACGTTCCCCCTCCAATAAGATCTTACCTGTCTTTTATCCTCCGGGATTAGATTAATGAAACCAGCCATCTCGGACCACATTTGGCGATCATAGCGCCCTATAATGGCTAAAGAATTTGCAGCTCTGAGCGAGGCAGCAGCCATAGTGTAAAATTTCTTACCAATAAGGTCCAAACGACGCCCCTCCTTATCCGGTGGTGTAGTGATAGGGGTGGCTGGGTTTTTTGATCTTTGCTGAGCGGCCTGTGATATGACCGAATCCGGCCGCAGGTGTCCAATGAGGCATGCAGGACTAGAGGAGCACAATACTTTTTGTCAATCCTGGGCAACACTGCTGGAACTAAAGCAGGGTTTTTCATCACCTTGACACCTTCCTTCCAGATATAATCTATAATAGGAATGGCTCTTGACACCTTCCTAGTTTCTCTTTAAAATCATGGAGGAAACATTTTGACTGCTCCACTGTCACGGCAACTGAAATCTAATGCAGCTCGCTCAATGAGATTATGAAAACCACCTATGTCTTCAGGTGGTGAGTCTGAAGGTTGTGGAGTTGGTGGAGACGGCATGGGAATAACGTAGTTGTCCCATGGATCCAACGGTGGATTGTTAGGTAACTCTCCTTCCTCTACTCCTTCATCCGAAGAAGTGTCCGGGGTCGGCGTAGGTAAGGCAGGTTGTGGAGTTTCTGTGACCGGAGACCTGGGCGGTGGAACGTCAGTTTGAGGAACTGGAACAGTAGGTTGGGCTGGTGGCACAACCTGTTGAGGTGGAAAACGTTGTTTGTAATCTGCCAGCATAGCCTGTAAATCTTGGATGAGGCTTGGTGGTAAATGGCTGGCCTCCGAAACCTGAGGCCTCCTCCGGTATTCTGAATGATGAGCGACTACTATGTCCTCTTGATAATAATGCCCAGAATAAGCATCTTCTTCTTCATCATCCTCCTGGCATTTAATATTTAATTCTGAGGGATAGTGAGCTATTTTAAAAGCTCCCTCGTTGTCATCATCCTCAAAACTCTCCTCATCGTCATCAGCATGAGTCTCTAGTAGATGAGATGGCATAAGTGGCGAAATGTAAGATCCTTGCTGCCTCTGGTATGATACTCACTGAAAGGTCTTTGAAGAAAGCGGGGTAGAAAAAGCCTGTTTCACAGCTAAAGGCTTAGCTGAAGCAGTATCCATTTGTCTTGATGCCATCGGTGATATCGTCGTCGATATGTTCATTGTCGACGAAGAAGTCGTCAGGACCGCCGTCGACGGACTCGACATCAACGGGGCCACCGACGACAGACTTGACGTCGACGGGACAATCGTTGATGGGCTCGACGTCGACGGGGCCGTCGTCGACGGACTCGTCGTCGATGTCGTCGGCGGGTTCATCGTCGATGGACCTTGCTTCTTCGTCGACGAGACGGTCTTCGACGGTACCGTAGATGACTTTGTCGACGGGGGCTTCTTCGTCGAAGAGTGCTTCTTCATCGTCAAGGCTGTCGTCGACGAATCGTCGACAAAGGTTTTTGTAGCCACAATACAGATTCTTGTAGACAGGATAGGAGAAGTAATGGCTGTAGTGGAGATCATAGCCATAGATGAAGAAGTAGAAGTAGAACTGGTAGTCACAGGTGAGGAGACAGAAGAACTCTTACTCACGGTTGTCTTAGAAGATTCCTTGGTGGCTGAGGCTCCAGAGATATTAGATGGAGATCTCTGTGAAGAGCCTGAAGTAGAGTGGGAGGTTTTAACATGTTTTCTCCCCTCACTTGAATTATCCTCTTGAGATCTCGCTCTCTTACTGGAGGTAGAGGCTCTGTCTTCGTCATCCGTAGAAGAGGATTTTAGCCACAAAAGGACTCTGGCCTCCCTATCCCTTAAAGTTTTAGAAGGGAAGGTGCGGCATATCTTGCAATTTTTTGCCTCATGTTTTGGATAAAGGCAATAAGTGCAGTCCTTATGTTGGTCATCAACATGGACCCTTTTCTTTTCGCATGTTCTACAAGGTCTAAACAAGGCCTTCTTGTCAGACATCCTGAAGCTTTGATGAAGAAACTGAGTCAAGACTCAGGGAGACTCCCTTCCACACGACGTGCGGTGAAAATCTGAGGAGAACTGGCTCTGCAGAGAGGGTTCTAGAAGGTGCTGTGAGCTGATTGGCTGGTGCAAAGACTTTGGTCTTTTTAGCATAATGAGGTAGATAGGCTACTACAATCTAGGCCCCAGGCCTTCTCATAGGGCCTACCACTGAAATTTACTGTTGGCACTGCTTTTTTATATACCGTGGGACTCCCGCCTCGGCGACGGGGAATGATTCAGGCATGTGAATCTATGAAAGATACCCCAATACTGGATAACAACCTTTTCCTGGACTCAGGTACCCGGAGTGCCTTCTTGCCAAACAAAAGTTCATGGCTGCACACCATCTCCTCAATGAGCACCTCCTGCTCCCTTTCACTGAATTTCTGTTTTCTTTTTCTTCCTGCACCTTCCTTGTCCTTCTGTTTGCCCTGGGACTCCATTGTAGCAGTTTCACTGGTGTGCTCACTCCTCTGCCTCTCCTCACAACTTCTGACTCAGGCAATCAGGTGCAGCAAATCACTCCCACTTTCTGATTGTGATGTCATCAAGCTGAACCTGAATTGCGGATTCCCTAAAAATGCGATTTCTTAATTGCGAAATTCGCAAATAAGGAATCGCAAGTAGGTATTCTCAGAAATGTCTGCGATTTTTAAGGAATCACAAACTGTTAGCGACTTTTTATTTACATCGCTATTAGCAAAATGCGATTCGCAAAAAATCGCATTTTGTGAATCGCTAATCGGATTTTTGATACATATGCCCCCTAGTTCCAAAAGAAACCCAGGCATGACTACAGTAAAAAATTCAACTGTATTGTTTGAGAGCAGCCTGCATTAAAAAAAAAGTTTCTTGCCTGTAACTCCAGTTCTCCAACACTGGCATCTTTTAAATATTCACATGCTTGAAACATTCCCTGTCATCAGGCAGGGAATCCTCTGTACATTAAAACATAGCAGTAAACAGTGGTAAAATGGCCACAGCCCTGAAAAACATTACCCATTATACCCTGCCCTAGTGGGCTATACTGGACATTAAAGGCCTGCTCCAGCGTTAACAGCCAGAGCCTTTAGGAAGCGGGTCTTTAATGGCCGTTATAGCCCAGCAGGGGGCTATAAGGCTATTAGAACATTCCGCCACATCATGGCAGAATGTTCTAATTAGTAAAACAAAGGCCTCAGGGAGCCTGAGTGGGTTGAAATCCCATCTGGCTCTGGACTTTGTTCACAGCTGTTGCTGTGAAAGACCAACACTGGAACGTTGGAGTTCTGGGCTTTTACCAGCCATTAGAAGCCCATCTTTGATGGAGCGTTCAACATTCCAATGTTCTAATAAGTAGTACATCCACCACATTTGAAAGAATACAAACTTCAGTCAATGAGGTGGAAACTTAAGCTCTTCTACTGCCCCTAAGGGTTACCATAGCTCAGATTTCAAAGCACAAGTGTGAGAAGAGTATATATAATGAACAAGTTTTTGACTGGCGAGGAGGGAGGGTCACATGAATTCATAAAAGATAGCAGATGTTGGCAAGCTGCTGTTACTGGTAACTAATCTCTTCTCCAACATTGGATCTTTTATATATTTCCATGCTTGAATCAGAATAGCCCGCAGTATACATTATAATACATAATAAAAATGGGAAGCAGGCTCACCTTTATCAAAACAGGTCTCTCAGGACTGGCCAGGTCTCTCCCAACTGCCTGTCCCACTGCAACGTCAGCTTCTGCGTCTACAGCAAGACAATAATGCTTAGTGAACGTGTGCTTGTACTTCCAGGTACCTGCACGGCAGATGACTTTCAAAGGCACCCCAAAATGGAGTGCTGCAAATTATGCCACATTCCTGGTGGAATGCACCCTCACTCTGCCCTCAAGTGGACGCTTCACCTTGGCATCACAGAAGGTAATACAGGCTGAGAGACAACAAACTATTCCCTTTTTGGGCAGGGGATGATCAGTTCATGGCTGAGTAAAAGACACAAACAGCTGGTCTGATATGCATATGTCCTTTGCAAGTCCAATGAATGTATTGATCTTTCTGCTAGCGTAAAAGGATTTGGGAAAAGTGATCAGAGAATGACAGGTTCATTTAAGTAACAGTCAGTAGGAACCTTGGGTATGAACTTGGTTCTCAAGATTACTTTGTCCTTTGAAAACCAAAGAAAAGGTTCCTTGATAGTGAAAGCTTCAATTGTCCCCAACTCTCCTTGCACATGCCAAGTCCAGAATAAGCGATGTCTTCCATGAGACAAATTTAAAATGTGACTTATGTATTGGTTCAAAAGGAGGCATCATCAACTCACTAAGGACAATGTTAAGTTCCCAAAGAACTGGAGGTTGACAAACAGGTGGGAAGGCTCTGAAGAGCCCTTTCATTACCTCTCATTATTCGTTGTGAGAACAGAGAAGTTAACGAACGCTCAGCTCTCTTGAACCTTGATATGTGTTATGATGTATTACTATTCTTTAAAGGGCTCCATGTTTGAGCAGCAATAAAAGGTTATTGGATAATGGTAGCCTTCAGTCTTGAAATTCGATCAGGTCTTATTCAAAGTGGATGATGGACTTTATCCCTGCACCAGATACAGAAATGTTTCCATTTGGTTTTGTAGGTCTTTGTGATCGCTGGACCTTGAGTCTACACCAAAATATTTCTACAGTATTCATGGTAGATCGAAATGGTCAAATTCTAAGTGGTCAGGTACCATGATGTCAAATTCAGCGTCTTTCTGTCATGATGGAGACCCTCTCCATGGTTTCTGGGGAGCATTTTGGGCTGTATTTTTAGATGTATGGGTGAACATGTTGATAACTGAAAGGAGAAACTGATGCCTAGTTAAGGATCATGTCGCAGGCTGGTGGAAAATGCCAGGTCTTGACTGTTCTGGTATGCCAGCAGTAAAGGTGACCCCTTCTAGTAGCCACATTGCTGCCAACACAGCAAACATCCAAGCAGGAAAATGCCCTCCAAAAGGAATGCCAGAGGGCAAAAAACCTCCAAGGCGGCAACGGAATTCCAGGGAAAACAATACCAGATGGGTTCACATGGAAGAGGATGCAGGACTTCAGGAAAAATAACTAGAAACACAGCAGAAGAATAATCAGTGGTAAAGGGGCAAATGAACAGTAGGGCAAGGAGCACTTCGCGTTGTGACATGAGGAATAGGCTGGACAGTCTTCCTTATATAGGTTCCAAACAGGAAATTATTAGAGATCCATCTTTGATTGAGAAGAGGTAACGGTAAACAATACAGGGGCAACCGGGTTGTATTGGGCTATCTTAAAGCCCAGATTTTCTTTTAAGGAATCCTGGGAAAAATACATTGTGGGGGAATTGAGGAGCTGATAGCACCCTCTAAGTGTGCCCCTCACCCCAAGGTACAAGATGGGACATGATGACACTGGTGGGTCAGCCAGTTTAAGGTAACTGCAGGCATGCAGTGCATGAGGTGCAGTGATCCACTGGTGTGCAGCTCACACTCCACAGCTGCACCCATCAGTGCGTTCCGCTTGCCCAACAGGACTTGAGGCATCGGGTGGGGCACGAATGGGAGAGACTGCCAGTACTGGTGTGGCCATGCCAGAGCAATTAAGATCAGAGCGCACTGATCTATCTTTGCCTTTCTCAACACCATTGGGTTCAAGGAAAATGGAGGGAAAGAGAAAGCAAAGATTTTTGACTAACTGATTGAAAGGGCATTGCCCATCGCTCTAGAATTCCAAAACCTGCTGCTGAAGCACTGCCATCTGCTGTTATCCACAGTAGCGAACAGTTCAATCATGGAATGACCCTACAGATTGAATGCATAACCCACCTGGTGGAGTTCCCACTGGGGGTAAATTCTGAAAGCTGCTGACCGAGTGTATCCACCGGTGTTCCACAAAGCTGTCTATCTTGTGAAAAATGACTCAGTTCCACAGCAGATGAGCCTATTTAATCAGGGTCTAGATAGTGTTCCGCCTTGATTGGCAACCTAGATAATATACGCTGTGTTGTCTATTCTAACTAGAACTGGTTGACCTGCTAATTTTATTATTCTTTTATTGGCATTTCAAATACATCACAAAGAAGAAAAGGAAAAAGAAAAGTATGTACATTCCTTATGATTTACAGATGTTATTCTATGGATCACATTCAGGTATCTTGCGATGTGCGTGTAACATATGACCATCAATAGAGGCCAGTTTCAATTAGAGGGCCTTAACATATTGGCTAATTGCAGAGCTTAGGGCCAGATTTAGATCTTGGCGGGCAGGTTACTCTGTTACAACAGTGTGGAGAAGCGTGGCTCAGTGGTTAGAGGCGGCAGACCCGGAAGCTGAGATCGACCGTGGACCAGGGTTCGATTCCCCGCCTCGGCGGGTCTCGGGATCAAAATTCCACGGACTCGACAATTCTCGCTCCGGTGCCTACTTGAATCACGGGGTCACACTCTGCAACTCTGGGCAATAGCTTGCTTAATCTCCACTACGGCCCCTCGCGGCGTGATGCCTGGCTTTCACCTTGTGGACACCCTGCCGGGGTTTCTCACAGGGGAATACCAGGACGGGTTCCCTAAGCAAGCGCCAGGATGCCCTTTGGGTGACAGGTTTGCGCTATATAAGTACACCTACATTTACATTTACATTTACATGGATATCCCGTTTGCCGAAATATGAATCCCATTATATCCTATGGGATTCAGATTTCGGCAGAAGGGATATCTGTCACAGCTGTGATGGAATAACCCCATCCGCCAAGATCTAAATTAGGCCCTAGGGTCTAATTTATGAGGCCTTGCGCCAGTTTTGCGCTTCTGATGCATCACCTTTTGTGATGCATCGGCGGCGTAAAGCATGCCTCCTGTTGCGCACTATTTGCGTCACTTTGTAACCCCCTGCGCTACATTATACCTGCATCAGGTATAATGTATGCAGGGGGGCGTTCCCCCGCAAAAAAGCCTCGTAGAAGTGACGCAGTGAAATCTATGAGATCATAATCTTGCGCCTGCCTCACAGCAGGCGTAAGACTGACGCAGGCCCTTTCACATGGGGCTTGCCCCATGTGAAAGGACGCATTGCTGGAGTTGCGTCACTTTTGTGACACACTCTAGCAATGCGTCACTTTTGCGCTTACAGATGCGTCAGAAATACTGATGTATCTGTAACTCCTTGCGACATGATGCGTCACACATTAAATATGACGCATCAGGTATGTCGCAAGGAGTGCGCACTGAGAAGTGACGCATCGCTGCTTTCCCGCATTGATACGTCATTTCTCATAAATGAGGCCCTTAGTCTGAACGGAGTGCTTTGCCACAGGGTTAATCTCTGCATTACGTTGCAGTGTACAGTGCCATCTCCCACCCAGCCGGCCTGGCTGTCACATATAGCGTAATGGAGGTCATAGGTCCTTCGGCCTGTTGGGTGTCAGCATAAAGGCTAAATAGAATTCAAGTCATTCTTAGCATAAAATTGCATCAGCTAGTCAGTTTCGTACAGTGGGCACAGCAATGCATCCCCAATGAATGGCAATCTGCCTCTTTGCAAGCGACAGCAATATTGCAGTGTATTTGTGGACAGAAGCGGGAATATCCTTCACGTAGCTAAGCACGTCCACTATTGGCAGGGGTGGCGTCACATGCGCTGTAATAGCCATAGTTACTTCATGCACTCAGTGCCAATACCCTGATATATCAGGCCACCGCCAGGTAGACTGTAAAAATCTGGGCCCAACAACGCGCGCATCTAATATGCTAACAAAAGCCCATACAATGTAGCTGGAGAGAAATGCGGTAAAGGTGGTGCAGGAATTAAAGGTGGATAAGGCAGAGCCTGTGGTTGGGTGAGAGTATTCTCCTGTGCTCTCTAGAGTGATCTCTACTCCATGCTCATGCGGACATTCCTCCTTTGCCCTGGGCACTGCTAATGAGGCTGTAGTCTGCATGGTGGCATATAGCGTATGGGGAGGGTGATATATTAAGTAAGTTAAGTGCCTGCAGGTTACAAGGTGCCTGTGGGAAGGTAGGATGCACTTGTCTGCATGCGCTACACAACTTGTGGTATGTATAGGAAAACATCCAGGGGTGTGCATGTGGTGCATGCTTGTATGTCGTGTAACTGGGCAAAAATGACATCAGGATAGAGGTCCCACATCGCACACAGTTGCATGCAGGTCAGCTGTTCGTAGAGGTGCCTCTCCACTGAAGGCGGTAGAGTCAGGCTTCTGGCATGGGGTATCCCTATCGCATATAGAAGCGACAGACGGACTCCACAACATAGTCCATCCCACGCCCCAACGTTGCATGCCACACTCTTTAAACTAATCCTCGAGCGATTCACAGGTGCGTACAGAATAGTGTTTAAGGGGCAATGGGCTGCTCTATCAGTTTCCACAGTTGTGTACAGGGCTGTGAGTTTAAGTGGACACATGAGTAGGCAAACTGTGCCCGTGTGCACTGATAACACAGTTAAAGGTCAGGGGTGCCGATACCTCCCTGTTCAAATCGTGATATCAGCACTTTACATGTGAATCTGAGCTGTCCCCTGCATCAGACGAGCATTAAGAGGAGAGATCTGGGATGGTCGAGAAAGGCTTTAATCAGTGGCATTGGGATTTTCGCAAAGAGGTAAAGAAATAAGGGCAATATCATTTTGGCTATGACCATCTTCCTGGCCAGCGAGAAAGGGAGCCTGCATCATCACATATCCTGGTCTCCAGCCATGTGACAATCCTATCATAATCATCTCACCAGATTTCTGTAGCATCTCTGCTGGTCCGCATACTCATGTCATGGAACCGCAGAGTCCGCCCATGTCAGAGGAAAAGCCAGGGCAAAGCTGGAGGTAGTAGGAGGCAAGGAAAATAATAGATTTAGCCCAGTTGACCACAATGCTGGTTAGTCAACCAAATGAAAGAATTTCTGCAGGATGGTGGCTTGATTAATGGCAGGGTCTCGGACGCAGACCCTGACGTCTTGGCATACATAGAAATGATCAGCCTCCAAGGTATAAAATTCAATCCGTGTTCCGCATGGTGCTGCCGAAGGAGGGCTGCTAGGGGCTCCATGGTACTTGCAAGCAAGACCAAGCTGTTTACCCAAACTTGAGCTGTAGGAGATGCATAGTTTTTTTTATAAAAAACAAGGGAACCCACTAGGTAACCAAGGACCTGGGGTATCAATTAACCTGTGAACAATTGGTCCTTGACAACAGAGAATAAAACTATGTACACCAGGACTTTTTGCTGCGGTTCCACCGTGAACCTAAGGAGCATAATATCGCGGCAATTTGGCCAAGACTCCAATCAAGGAAGATGACCCTTCTCCCTGATACCGCCTACCTTGACGGTCACATCATTGTCCTATAACTATATACCTGGGCTTAATTCTGATATTAGACCTATACCACAGACGTCAACTTATTCGCATCTACCCTTATCACCGGTCTGGACCAATTCCAGGCTGTCTACATTCAGGCTGACATTGAAAGTCCTGATGATGATCCTTTAATATGATTGGATCGAAACGCCGTCGACACTATATGTGGGCTAAACATTAAGTGTACTATTATGTGCCAAAACTGTATGTTTCCCGCATATGTGAAGCAAGTGTATGCTAAACAATCTCCTTGCTCACGTTTTCTAATTGCCTGAAATACCACTGTGATTGTATGTTTAAATGTATGTGTAGCATCGTGGATGCAGGACTGTGTCCCACTGCTTTATTGTTTGTCCGTCTGATTTAAGTACATTTTCAAAACATTGAATTAAATTCCAAGTCCGGCTGGACTTTGTTCTTGTTATAGAGTTCATTGTGGCCTATAATTATTACATAGTTTTATTCTCTGTTGTCAAGGACCAATTGTTCACAGGTTAGTAGGAGATGCATAGAGCAGAACAATCCATTTCGGAAAAGCTCGGGATGATTCTGAGGCACTGCAGGTGGAGAAACCAATAAGGCCACGCTAAGGAATCTAGGAAGGCAGCCACAGCAATTAAGTCAGGTGTCAAGGAGTGAAGCACCAAACCGCATTCGTAGATTGAGAGCGGTGGACCAGCCAGGCACAAATCCAGACTGATCAGGATACACAATACACGGTAGGAGGAGCAACATGATCTCTGCAATGTTTAGCCAGTATTTTATTGTCAACATCGATCACTGACAAAGAGCAGTACGAGTCGCGCTTGTCAGGTTTGAGCACCCGCAACTAGGTGTGCCTCTCGGACCATGGGGGGTAATTTTCCAGTGGTTTTGGCTTCCTCATACATGTCAAGAAAGTGTGGAGCCAGCTGCCCAGCATATTCTTTGTAAAACTGGACAGTGAGACTGTTCAGTCCCGGTACCTTGCCTCTGGGACTGCTTTGAATGAAGCAGACAATATCCTCCACATCAAACACGTTGTCCATGTACTATTGATGCACGTCGTCTAGCCATAGCAATTGGATTTCATCAAAATATTGTCATAAGTCCTCCAGGGCAACTGTCAGGTAAGTCTGATACATATCAATGTAGTTTTGCAATATCACACTCATTAACTCTCCAGTGAAGTAGCAGTGCTCACCACTGGCAGCTAAGATGTCAGTGATAAAGTAGGACCAAAGGTGCAAGAGTTTATTCACAGCTCTAATCGCCCAAATCCTATTTGCAGAGATAGCGAGTCTCCCTCTCAGTATCCTCTTGGTACTCAGAGAGCTTAGGGCCAGATGTAGGAAGGCCTTTACCGGTCGGTAACGGTCGAAAATCGGTATTTTCGGCCGTTACCGACCGGTATTTAGCTTTCGGCATGTAGGAGATCGAAAATCATCAGAATCGGTAAAGTTACCGAATCGGTAAAATACCGAATCGGGAATATTACCGAATCGGTAAATTTACCGAATCGCAAAGGTTTGCGATTCGGTAAATTTACCGATTCAGTAATATTTACCGAATCGGTAAAGTTACCGAATCGGTAAATTACCGATTCGGTAAATAAGAAGTGGTAAAAATGGATATTGAGATGTAGGGAAGCTCTGAAATACCGAATTTGCTTGAAATTCGGTATTTAAGAGTCGGTATTTACCATGGATTGGAATCAGGTGGTAAACAGGTGAAACCTATAAAAATGGACCCAAAATGCAATTCTTCTTGCACAATGGCGGCATTTTATGTGATTGCAAGACGGCTAAGGCTACAGGAGGAAGGGGAGAGGGAATGGCAGAGAGAGGAGCAGGTCTACAGACAGAGGATAACCCTGTTCATGCTCACAGAGGCAAGGATACTCCAGAGGTACAGGTTGGCCCCAGACACCATCACTGACCTCATCAGGGCACACGCTATTCCTCCCCATGTGCAGGTGTTGTGCAGCCTACACCTGCTTGCCTCTGGGAGCTATCAGAGTGTGGTTGCTGCGGTAGGTGGGTTGACCCAGAGCAGCCTGTCAAGGTTTTTCCACAAATTCCTTGACGCAATGTTACAGAGGATGGAGCATTACATATCATTTCCTGCAACCCATGCTGAACTGGTCCAAACAAAATCAGACTTCTACCAGATGGCACGTTTCCCCAATATCATTGGCTGCATTGATGGCACGCACATTCCTATTTGTCCCCCAGCTGCCACAGAATACATCTACAGGAATAGGAAGTCCACCCACACCATCAATGTGCAGGTGATCTGCAATGCAAAGTTCGCCATTACTGACCTTGTGGCAACATTCCCTGGGAGTACCCATGACTCCTATATATTTCAGAACATTGGCATCTATGCACGGCTGACTGCAGGTGAATTTGGTGAAGGATACCTCCTAGGTAAGACACAGTTGTGCGACCCCTATAAGACCTATTGCAGTAAGCAGTAAAAGTATGCATGTGAATAAATCATACCCATTTTCTTTTAGGAGACAGTGCATATGCCCTCCGCTCCTTCATACTCACCCCCTACCTCAACACCCAGCCAAAGGAGATATAACCGGGCACACAAGAGCACACGCAATGTTGTTGAGAGAACATTTGGCATCTGGAAAAGCAGGTTCAGATGCTTGCACAAGAGTGGAGGTGCAAGGCAGTATACCCCCATCATCTGCTGTAAGATCATTGCTGCCTGTGCTATGTTGCACAATCTCGCTGTAAAGAGGGGTACTGAGGTGGAGTTGTCAGACTATGAGGATCATGATGACGACAGTGCTGTGCCTGAAACACAACCTGCTGGAGTGTCAACACCAAGTGATGGCAGATACAGACGTGAGGAAATAACACGCAACTATTTCTGAGTGAGTGATGACACTGAAACCTATATTGAAAGCACAAGCTTTTGTTTAATTTTGTATATTTCCAGGTATGTCAAAGAACAAAAGTGCAACAGTAAGCATTTCACAGCAATGCTCACAGTGAGCAAACACACACACACAGGTGTTGAATCCACCCACCATAGTTGTATATTGTCACTAGGCAGGTTTAAATGGCACAAATGTGCAACTTAAACTTTTTGAACCATGATTAGAATGTCCAATGGCAGTAGGCCATATTATCAACTGTTCATTTACGGCCACGCTTTGCACTAGCAGATGTTTGTGGCTCAACCTGTTCACTGGGCGTTTGGCCTGTAGCCTCACCCTGTCGCCTGCTGCTCCTCCTTGTCTCTACGACATGGGCGCTTGGCGTGCTGCTCCTACTGGTGCTACCTTCAGTGTCCGGCACATCAATGGCAGCAGTTTGTGCACTCTGGGCATTGAGTAGAGCCTCCAGCGCACCGGTCATTCCGGCTATGCCCCTAGTGAGCTGATTGCTGTTATTAGTCAGGACTTCCTGACTATTCATGCTACGTCTGCATAGCAAGGATGTGGCTGTTGCCAGGCGGTGTATGGATTTCTCAGTTCTCTCTGCACGCTGCTTGTCCCTGCGCCTTGAAGTAATTTCAGAGTCCAGTTTTGTGCACAGTTGCTGTATGCCTGTTGCCATGCTCATGTTCACTTCCACCAGCTCTTTTATGCCCTGGCCAATTTCCTGCATGTTGATGTTGAGGTTTCTCATTTGTCTTTGACAGGCCATGATGCCCTTGCCCTGCATCCTCTGAATCCTGACCATGGATCCCTCCAGGCCTTGGAAGACACTGGACCCCTCCCCACGTGCACCTACACTCCTTCCTTGTACTGTGCGCCTTCTAGTGGTACTTGGTACAGGCTCTGTGCTGGGCTGCAGTGTGACAGAGATGGCAGCTCCAGCCAAGTTGTGTGAGTCTTCACCCACTATTTCCCCAGCAGCTGTCTTCATTTCCAGCAGTGGGGAAACAACATGCCTCCTGCTAGGGTGTGCAGCAGGTGTTTCTACCTCCAGGGATGCTGGCATTTCAGGTGATGATGGCAATAGTGGGGACTGTGTTGGTATTGGGGAGGCCGGCATTTCCTCACTGACGGCAGGTTCTTGGGAAGGTGCCTGCCCACTCGGAACACCTGTGTCCTGTGAAGCACTGGGACCTGGCTCATGACTGTCATCCCTCTCGGGTGCCGTGCCTTCTGCCTCCTCAGACTGCCTTCTGGATGTGTGACCTGTGGACATATGAGCACATATCAGCTGGGTGCAAATGTCTCACTGCCACTACAATTAAACATATGTAATTGCACTTAGTACATGCTGCCTGCCCTTCATTATGTATGCATTCAGTTGAATAACTTGGTGGTTACACTGCTGTGTGACATGCTCTTTCATTAACTGACTACGTGTACCATGATGCATTGCTACAGTTTGGCACAGACACCCTGGGACTGGGGTAACGTAGCTGCAAGGGGTGAGGGATGGATGAGGGTGTGAGGGGGGATTGCTGTGCATGCATCTTACCTTTTTTTGCTTCAGCTTTCACCGAACTGTCCAGTTCTCTCAGTCCATGGACACTTTCATGCTCCAGGGTTGTGGCTACCATCTCCTCCAGGTCGGTGGGGGGGGTGCAGTGTTCTTTCCACCACCTGTTTGGGAGGCCTGTTTGTGGTGGTCAGCCAATTTCTTTTTTGTGAGGCTCCTTAGGTCATAGAACCTCTTTTTTAAATCTTCAGTGACTCTGGTGGTCACTCCCACTGCATTGACTTTCTCCAGGACTTCCAGACAAATCTTCCTTTTTGCTGATTCTGGAACTGTTAAGGACTGCTTCCCAAAAAGTCTGTGGTGAACCTTAACCACCTCCTCAACAAGGACCTGTAGCTCCATGCTGCTGAATTTGAGCTTTCTTTTCCTTTCAGCCTGCTCTGTGTCCTTGCTGCTTGCCATGTTTTAATTTGAAAGTGCACACACTCTGTATGCTGCTGCTCCCAGTCTCTCTGCTCCAACTGCCTCTCCAGAACCTTCTAATTGCTTGCAGCTGCCTGTGTAGCCACTTCCTGCTAGGAAGGGGGAGGGTAGTTGCACCTGATTGGCTGTTGTGTTAAGTTTTACTTTTGCTTGCTGTCCGATTCGGTATTTACCGAATCGGTATTTACCGATTCGGTATTTACCGAATCGGTATTCCCAATGCATTCCTATGGGCCAAAAGGCCCATAGGAATGCATTGGGAATACCGATTCGGTAAATACCCATTCGGTAAATCCAGATTCGGTAATTTCCGATACCGAATTTTACCGATTCGGTAAAAAATACCGATTTTTCCCCTACATCTCATTTTCCGATTTTTGAATACCGAATCGGTAAAATTCGGTATTTAAGAATCGGTAAAATCAGATTACCTACATCTAGCCCTTAGTCCGTATCTGTGCAAGAAGCCGCAGGTCATTTGTGGTGGGATAGCGAAAGTTCAAATGGTATAGCTTGCGTTGAAGGCAAACAAGTTGTGCTCCAATAGAGTGGAGCACCTCCATTTGCTTCGACATGCAGATACCCCGAATGTCGCCTTTAAAGGCCTCCCACAGCACTCTTGGGTGTTGAACAGAGTGGGTATTATATGTGAAATACTCTACTATCGCATCTCTGACCTCAGAGTATAAGACCTGGTCCAAAGCGTCCGGGGGGGAGGAGGGGTGAGTCTCCATGACAATGTGTAGTCCCTGGCCTCTGCCACACGCAGCCTCAGCACTATTGGGGCGTGATTGGAAAGTTTGCATGATAGATGCTCCGCCTTATGGGCCATAGCTGCGACATCTTTGGATATTAATCAATAGTCAATTTGGGACTATTTATTGGAGGTGGTAGAGATACATGTGCACTGTACGCATTTCGGGTGTCGCACCTGCCATATATCTACCTGGTAGTGAATATTGTGTGAAGCTGCGCACCCGCAAATGGGTGAGTGCGTTGGTGTGCTTAGGACCTGTTCTTGTAGGGAAATAGTATCACATTAAAATCTCCGCCTGACTATTGTCGAGCAGCCCACTTCAAGCACCCAATGCCCAAGAGACAGGATGAAGTCTGGGCTGACCACGTAAGATCCCATATGCCATGTAGAATTATGTAGCGCCCTTCATCATCCTTCACTTCTGCAAGCGTGCGCCAATGCAGGCTTCTCATTGGCAGTACTGCCACCTTCCTGGCACAAGCCAAGTATGTAGCTGCATTTGCTTACCCCAGCCAGTCAACACACAGTGTATCTTGGCATTGTTCAGTGAGGTGAAGCTCTGTAGGAATGCAATTTGTATTCGGTGGCACCATAAATAGGAAAATAGTTGCCTAAACTTACTCAGGTAACAGATGTCCCATATGTTCCATTACATTAGGATAATATTAGCCATAAATATCTCACATGCACCCTGTGGCTATGGGATAAATGAAGCATGGTAATGCCATATTCATTTTAGAGCCAAATGGCCATCAGGGGCAATAGCAGCAATCTCGAATGCAGCTCCTGAGATGTGAGTGAGGAAATGTACGATAACAGTAATATTGAAAAAGCATCCCAGTCCTACCCCACCCACTTCAACAACCCAACTTCGATGAAGAGACATACCCCTGCGATTCCCAACAAACAAAAAATACAGGCCCCAAAAGAGGATACTTATGCAGCCAGCATCATCCATCCTTGGAGGCATCTCAAGTGCCAGGCGGGTCTCCATCACAGTGGAGGATGGGTGGCCGGAGTACTCAAGGGAGTATTGTACATGTCCAGCCTGCCAGTGTGGCCATCCATCAGTCAACTCACCCTCTAGACACGGTCTCCCTCCAAATCAAGGTTGTGTTCAGTCAAAGTGGGTTCAAGAGAGCAGATGGGTGTAATTTCAGAGAGAGAGAGGATAGGGCTTGATGGCCCAGAGCGGTATTGATCAAACGATACATAGCATTCTCAAGCGGGAAGGTGCAAATTAGGAGTGGATTCTTGACAATGGAGGGGCGTCCAGTCTGCATGTGTCAAACTCTAGGGTAAAACAGAGGGTACTGCTGGCGAGACAGCTCAATAATTGTGACTCAGCTGGCTTCCGAGGACATCCATGGTAGGCTAATCACTGCTTGTGTTTTATTTTTTTACCTACTTGCGGCTGAATTTCAGGGCCACCCTGAGATCTGTGAACAGGTGAGTGTTAGCATGTACAGATACTGTCAGCTTCGGCGTATACATGAGTGTGTATGACAGGACCACCTTCATGAGAAATCTCTTGACTGGCAGGAAATCCCGGTGTGCATTTTGCACAGCCAGCATAAAGTCAGGGTAAATGGAGATTGTGTTTCCTTGGTAGTGTATGTCTGCGGAATCTTTCGGGAGATACAGGACTGTGTCCCTGTCCTGGAAATGCATAAGGCGGGCCATGATCAGGTGTGCGGGGGGGGGGGCCTTGACAAGAGTCAGGAGCCCAGCAAGCGATTGGCACGCTCCACCGAGAAGTGGCCTGTATGTTGCTTGCCAAATAGGGACCTGGGTATCTCCTTGACGTAGAGCTCAATTTTCCCCATGGTGGTAAACTCAGGCAGGCTCAGGATCCTTGAGTTGTTTCAGGAGCAGGACTCCAACTCTTCATTCTTTACCTTGATGACTTCCAGGACCTTTTCCATTCGTAGCAGTTGTTCACTGTTGGTTGTACCAGCATCTTCCTCTTTAGAAACTCACTGCCCTAGATGTTCTAGGCAATCCACATGCTTTTCCAGCTTGTCATTCACAGGATCTAGCCTGACTGTGATTATATCTAATTTTTAGTCTATGGTGTGAAAGCCCTGTTGCACCTCAGCCGCAGGGTTTTCATATCCGGGTCCAGGTCAGGCCCCAGGATGTTCACACCCCAGAAAAGCTTTCTCCATCTCCAAGTCTGTCCACCAGGAGCGTGTCTTTTCTCAAAGGTGATCTTGGGCTGATTTTCATTGTGCCTCACCATGTCTTCCGTCTCCTCCACACCATCGGGCACACAAGTTGCGCTGGACAGATGAATCCAGAGATTAGCGCTGTCGCCAAGGTAGAGCACAAGGGGATCAGAGGTGTAAGAGCTCTAATAGTTTTTAGGTAATGCACTAAGAAATTAGGCTTCCAGGTGGGGAGAGCATGACCGGCTTGGAACAGTATTCCACAGGGGAGCCTCCACATGAGGGCCAAGAGACCTCCCTCTCACTGCTGGAGAACAGAGGTGCTGGTCCCGCCACATTATGGGCACCCGAGCAGACTAGGGCCGTTAGGTGTGTGCTTTAGAAATGGGGCAGTGATGGTGAGGAGCTGCAAACCCACTGTAGAAGAGGGACCCGCAGTTAGGGCAATCTTCAGACTTGAGGGCCCTAGTTGGCAGGCAGTAATCGGCAAGGACATATGCTAAGTGCCAGTCTGTACAGTGAAAGCTCAGCTGCGAGTGCCCTGTACTATGTGTCTGCCGCAGTAATCAATGCCAAAGGCCCCAGCTCTTGAGTGCACCATGGTCGTCAGGCCTGCTGGGGTGATAGAACCACTCACGGAGCACCTGCACCTTCTCTTGCATCCCCCACGGTGCTCCTCAGACGGCAACTCCAGTTTGCAGTTTTTGAGGCCCAGGCAGGCTGATTACAGTCTCTAGCAGCGCGGCTGCTCTGCAGGCGAAGAGCTCCTCCTCAAGTCATGTGCGCGGCAGAGAGCACTCTTCAATCCCAGCTCTCCACCTGCAGAAGTCCTTGAGTGCAGCCACAAAGCTCAGCCCATCACTCCTCCCACCAAAGTTGCTGGGCCATCGGAAAGCTCTGGGTTGCTCACCTCAAGGGCGCAGCGACATAGTCCGCGCCTCGCAGCGCTCATCTCCCGGACCTCCTGTCCTCCAGCAGTTCTCTGGCGGCACTCCTGTGATCAGCTGCCTGGCTGCAGCACCTTGAGGCTGTACTTTGCATCTTCCCTCACAGGACGCAGGGTGGATTAGCAGTCTAATCCGAGGGAGAAAACTCTGGTCTCCACGTGTCGCCTCGCAGTGCAGCCTCCACGCTAGAACGGAGGCGGCCACAGCAGGATGGCGAAGTTTAACACTGGAGCAGTGGCAAAGTTTGCTGATGCGGCATAGTTAATATCCTTCTTGTTGGGACTCACTTTTACTGTTTATAATTTTTATTCTCTTTACTGTTATTGTGCTTTTTAACTTATCTGTTTCTTCCCTCGCTCGCACTACTGTTTCAAGCCCTGTTCCGCCGCAGCTGCAGTGCCGTTTGTGCGGTGGGTGAAGGAAACTTCCTGGCACCACTTCTGGGCCTGGGCTCTCTTCGGGGCGGTGAGCAGTCTAGTCTTTTACCCCCACCATCTATTAAATCAGATGTTTGAGCGGACATACAGTGGACAGTGGCAAGGTTTGCTGATGTTGCTTAGCTAATCTCCTTCCTGTTGGGACTCACTTTTACTGCTTATAATTTTTTACATTTTTACTTTTATTGTGATTTTTAACTAACCTGTTTCTTTCCTCGCACTACTGATTAACGCCCTGCTCCTCCGTGGCTGCAGTGCTGTTTGTGCAGAGGAAACTTCCTGGCACCACTTCTGGCCCTGGGCTCTCTTCTGGGGCTGTGAGCAGTCTAGCCTTTTCCCTCCACCATCTATTACATCAGATGCTCGAGCGGGCGTGCCGCTCGCGTGCCGAAAGCAAGGCCATCCGCACCCGTCCACGTCTGGCAGGGGCCAGAAAACCTGGTCCTCTGCAACCAGCTTCTAGAGTTTACACCTCTCTGGTCTAGCATACTTTTTTTTTTTTAACAACAGATTTGATTGATTTTCCATAGTACCAGACGGTCAAAACCCAGCATGCAAACTGCATTTGAAATACATACTATAAGGTCTCTAGGTACTGTACATTACCCACCCCTAAGGTCTGCGGAACATCAGACCAAAGAAAACGCCTCACCCAACGTCCCCCAAGCGCACACCACACATACTTTAGAAACATTACATGCACATATCATAGAGATTCCGGTCTACATCTTTGTAGCATCAACACTTTAAACTGGTAAATCGCTCACCACCAGCCGGTCTATAGGGTCCTGGGTGGCTGGCTGCGGCATCAATGACAGATCAATACCCCTGTAATTGGCCCACGTAGCCCAGATCTTCCCATGCTTCTGCGGGCAACCCCTCACCTGTAACACAGCAACCTCCGCCAACATGCACCTATCCATTGCAGTTTTTCAGGTAGGTATAGTGGGCGGGGACGTATCTTTGCAGTGTTGTGCTATGTCCCTCTTAGCTAATGTTTGAGCGAGAAACAGTAAGTGTCTTTTATACCTGTTCCCTCGATGTCTTCCGTGCTGTGTAAAAGTGTCAGTCTGGGATCTGTAGGGATGTCCCATGATAGAAAGCGCCCCATGCAAGACAGCACGCCAGACCAGAATAGTTTCAACGCCCCACAACTCCACACCGAGTGAAGGAACGAGCCCTCATCCGTGCCACAACGGAGACAGATGGGGGACTGAATGGCCCCCATCTTCCAGAGGCAAAGACACGTATAATATATCCTATGGAGATATTTAAATTGGATTAATCTGTATCTGGTACAGACTGCAGCGCCCCTGGGGCTAGCCAGCGCCTCGGCCCAGTCGCCTGTCAGGACGGGCAGGTCCGCCTCCCACGCCGCCCGGGTGCGGTGAATAGTTGTCTTGGAGTGTGTAGTGAGAGTTTGATAAATTTGCCAGATTTTGGGGGCCCCCAGATCCCCCATCAACAGACGATCTTCCAGCGGGTGGAACTCGGGTAATGACTCAAGATGACCTTATCAGTGGGGTCAATGCGTGACGGAGCGGGTGCGGTGAATAGTTGTCTTGGAGTGTGTAGTGAGAGTTTGATAAATTTGCCGGATTTTGTGGGCCCCCAGATCCCCCATCAACAGACGATCTTCCAGCGGGTGGAACTCGGGTAATGACTCAAGATGACCTTATCAGTGGGGTCAATGCGTGACGGAGCTGCAGATAGCGATGAAACTGTGATTTGTGAAGGTCAAAGTCCGCCTGTGAAAGGATTTAAGAGTGGTCCCCCGCATAATGTCTCCGTAAGTGGAGATCCCGATATCATCCCATCTGCGAAACCCCTCTGTGAGAAGTTGGCCTGATGTGCAGTGCTCACTATTCTAGTGATCACTATATATCAGTCCAAACAACCCTTATTGATGATTGGTTGTAAGTCAACCTTATAGACCAGCTATCCTAGTAGCATGGATACGAGCAGTCTAAGGCTAAGACTCTAGAGGGCGTGTTAAGCCAGCTGTTTTACCATCACATTACCCCTTGAACACCCAGTGAAAGGACACCACACAAGTGTTATGAAAATAAACAATGTATTTATTAGAATCACAACAACCCTGTACTCTTTATGAGGACAGGGTGCTAAGCACACAACAAAACTCTTATGAAAATACTTAAGTTAGCACGTTATACACAAATGCCCGAGGGGCACGAAAAACCATATACTCTAAAAGTGGAATGCGAATTACTAGCAGGTAAGTAACGATTCTCAGAGGCTTTGGGATCGCTAGGACTGGACTACTGAACCTTTAGATTACTAGCAGGAGGCCTAGGGAACTCGGGTGCAGAGTGTGCACTCTCACGCGGGATGCGGGACAAAGTCTATGGAAGCTAGAATTCACAAAGTTAGTGTTCACGGGCGAACCCGACCTGGTAGGGAGAAAACGACAGTGGATCCTGACCCTTGAATAGTGAGGCTATGCTGGGACACCGCAGTGCCGAAGTTACCTAGCCCAGGGGCTGCAGCTGCATAGGTCTGAAAAGACGTCGGGAATCCTCGTGCCGGACCAGGAGCCTGGAAGGAAGAAGTTGCTGGCAGGCGACCAGTGAAGAAAAGTTCGATGGATCCAAGCCTGGATCAAGGAAGAAGGAAACCTGAAAGCAGAGGGGACCAAGTTCTTGAATCACTAGCCAGTGATTAAGTGGGCACCAGGATGGCACCGGGCGAAGTCACCGCAGTCAGGTGAGTGGGCGCTGCTGGGCTCTGCAGTCTCTCGGACCAGGAGGCGTTGTCGGCGACCAGGATGGAGGTGCGAGCTGTCCCACGAAGGTTCTTGCTGTCGACGTGGCTGGACCCAGGATTGGGCAACAAGTCTTGGCAAATGCAAGGCCCACGCGGTGGACCTAAAATGGCGTCTCAGCCGGACCAGGAGGGTCCAGGGTACTTCTCCGATGGAGGGAAGCAAGGGCCAGTCTGGAGCAACCAGACCAGCAGCAGTGTTGTCGTCGGGCGTCGTTCGGAAGTCCACAAGCCAGCGGGCTAGTAGCCAAACAACGCGGTGAGCAGCAAAAAGCAGAAGGGCCCCACGCCGATCGTGGAGATGCTGGGCGGCTGCTCTTCGGTGCTGGAGCTGCTCAGGGTGGGGGCTTCTCGGACCCCAAAGCACTCACCAGGAAATTACTCGGTGGGCTTGCTGTGCAGAAGTGGTGCAGTCTTGGCGATGGCCGGTCCCTCGAGGTCTCGTCGCACCCACGGTTCTCAGCTGTGCTGTAGAGGTGGGTAGAGGTCAGAGGGACCAATGACAGTCCTTTAGCTGACTGCAACCGGGGAACTCTGTATTTCTTTTTGTTGATAGAGGTCAGAGGTGCCAGGGAAGCCGGGTCTCGTCGAGCTGGGCAGTCGGATTCCGGAGGAAGGACGTGCAGCAGACCGCAGTGTTCTTAGATGGTGCCTGCGGATGCAGGGTGACTACTCCTTAGCCACAAGGGAGAATCTTGAGGAAGAAATCGTGAAGTCCTTTCGTGGAAAGTGGTATCTTGATTCCAAAGATGATCTGTTTTGGAAGGGGGCCAGTCTCTACCTTTATCTGGGAAAAGGGGGCTGGCACGCGACTAAGTCCTGCCCTATGGGTGGGACCAGGAGGGGGGTGGTTACACCCACTTCCTTGGCGGGCTTTTCCCCAGCACAGGGTCTGGAGTGTCCCTGGAACTGGTTTAAGCCAGCCTATGCACAGTGAGCACCGGGGTGCCACGTGCAGTCACCTTCCTCTGAAGCCCTGCCTACCTACAATACACAAAACCCTGTCTGGGACGGTGCTGGCACCGCCCCTGGCAGGAAACCCTTTGTCCTTATCTCCTGCTCTGAGAGGACTCCCAGCAGCAGGAGGGCAGACTTGTGTCTCGGTGGCAGCATCCATTTTGTGGATGCTAAGGCTCTGTCTGACTTTTAACCGGGTTATAGGTTACATGCATGTCGTGTCCCTCTAGAAGGGTGGAATGCTAACCCCGTCGCCAGAATTGGCGAGGGGTTAGTATTCCAATTCGTATGACACCTTACTCGACATGTTTTGATAAAGCGATACCAGAGTTGGCATTTAACCGCGAGGATTATAATGCACTTAAGAGTATATGGTATGCGATATCATGGAAACGGCTAAGGGATAGGTCCCGAAAGCCGCAGACTGGCTCAGCTCATGCCAGAGCACCATCTCACACGATTCCAAGCACTCTGCCTTCAGGATTGTTAAGGCCTGCCATAGGAGTGACTGATAGGAGATCTGTGTGTCCATTTTAGGGTTAGATATAGGTATACTATATCTAAGCAAAGGGTGAGTACACCACCTTGCCCCAGCTGTCGTGCAGCCAGTTGTGTCAGTTTAGTTAGTCAGCCCAGGGGTGGCATAATACATGCTTCAGCCCCTGGGAGACTTCTGGGTGCACCTCAGCCCTGGGTACAGGGACTTGGAGAGGGCCCAGTGCCAATTCAGTACCTGAGTACAATTTGGATAGAGAGAACAGCTAGGCTGTGGGTCTGATTAGCAGGCCCACAGCCAGGGAAAGTCGTAAACCAGTGCAGCAAAAAGCAAAAAATCTGGGTGATCATAGGATTGCAGACCCTACTCTCCTACATGACCCCCCCCCAAACTTTGGGACAATAAACTAACCTTGACCAGGTGAGTCTTCTTGCTCTAAGTGGAAATACCTGGAGAGCCCATCAGCATTGCTGTGATCAGTACCAGGTCTATGCTCCACTGTAAAATCCATCCCCTGTAGGGAAATGGACCACCTAAGCAGTTTGGGGTTTTCACCCTTCATCTGATTTAGCCACAAGAGGGGCTTATGGTCTGTCTGAATGGTGAAGTGAGTGCCAAACAAGTAGGCCCTCAGCTTCTTCAGGGCCCAGACCACAGCAAAGGCCTCCCTCTCAATAGCTGACCAATTTTTCTCTCTGGGTGTCAACCTCCTGCTAATGAAAGCAATAGGCTGATCATTACCATCAAAATTCAGTTGAGACAGAACAGCTCCCACACCCAACTCAGAAGCATCTGTTTGGACAATGAATGGCTTGGAGTAATCTGGACTCTTGAGGATAGGTGCTGTGCACATGGCCTGCTTTAGGTCATTGAATGCTTTCTGACAGCTTGCTGTCCACTGAACTTTCTTTGGCATCTTTTTGCTTGTCAGGTCATTAAGGGGGGTCACTATGGACCCATAATTTCTGACAAACTTCCTGTAGTAACCAGTCAGGCCCAAGAAAGCTCGAACCTGAGTCTGGGTGATTGGAGGAGCCCAGTCCTTGATGGCCTGTATTTTACTCTCCAATGGCTGAACCTGGCCTCCACCTACAAGGTGGCCCAGGTATACAACCTGTGTCTGCCCTACCTGGCACTTGGTGGCCTTGATAGTGAGGCCTGCCTTTTGCAGAGCCTCTAACACTTTCCTCAGGTGGACCAGGTGATCCTCCCAGGTGGAGCTAAAGACAGCAATATCGTCCAGATATGCTGCACAGAAGTCATCCAGCCCAGTGAGGACTTGATTCACCAACCTTTGGAAGGTGGCAGGTGCATTTTTCAATCCAAAGGGCATTACCACAAATTGATAATACCCACCAGGGGTAGAAAATGCTGTCTTGGGTTTGGCTTCCTCAGCTAACCTGATTTGCCAATACCCAGCTGTCAAATCAAATGTACTTAAGAAGTTGGCAGAAGCCAATTTATCTATAAGTTCATCTGCTCTTGGTATTGGGTGGGCATCAGTCTCAGTGACTGCATTGAGGCCTCTGTAGTCTACGCAAAACCTCATCTCTCTCTTACCACCCTGGGTGTGAGGTTTTGGCACTAGAACTACTGGGCTAGCCCAAGGGCTGTCTGAGGGCTCAATGACTCCCAGTTCCAACATTTTCTGCACTTCAGTTTTGATGCAGTCTCTAACATGATCAGGCTGCCTGTAGATTTTACTCTTGACAGGCAGACTGTCTCCAGTGTCAACATCATGGGTACACCAATCAGTTTGGCTGGGTGTCAGAGAGAACATATGTCTGAAGGATTGCAGAACTTGCCTGCAATCCTGTTGCTGATGCTCAGTGAGGCTGCCACAAAAGACAACACCATCAACTGATCCATCATCAGGATTCTGAGTGAGCAGGTCTGGGAGAGGGTCACTCTCTTCCTCCTGTCCCTCATCTGTGGCCATGAGCAAGCTCATGTCCTTCCTGTCAACATATGCCTTGAGCCTGTTAACATGGAACACTCTGAGAGGGCTCCTGGGAGTTCCAAGGTCCACCAAGTAGGTAACCTCTCCCTTTTGCTCAATGATGGTGTGGGGCCCAGACCATTTGTCTTTCAGAGCTGCTGGAGCCACTGGCTCCAGCACCCACACCTTCTGTCCTGGCTGGTACACAGTCAGAACAGCCTTTTGGTCATGCCAAGCTTTTTGAAGTTCTTGGCTGGCCTCAAGGTTTTTAGATGCCTTTTCCATATACTCAGCCATCCTGGAGCGGAGACCAAGTACATAGTCCACTATGTTGGTTGCAGGCTTTTTGAGAGGTCTCTCCCATCCTTCCTTCACCAAACACAGGGGTCCTCTTACAGGATGCCCATACAGAAGCTCAAAAGGGCTGTAGCCAACCCCCTTCTGTGGGACCTCTCTGTAAGCAAACAAGAGGCAGGGGATCAGGACATCCCATCTTCTCCTAAGAGGTTCAGGTAGTCCATGAATCATCCCTTTGAGGGTCCTGTTGAATCTCTCAACAAGCCCATTGCATTGTGGATGATAGGGTGTGGTGAACTTGTAGTTCACACCACACTCTTTCCACATTGCAGTCAGATATCCTGACATGAAGTTTGTACCTCTGTCAGAAACGACCTCCTTTGGAAAACCCACTCTGGAGAACACTCCAACTAGGGCTCTTGCCACCACAGGAGCTGTGGTGGTCCTCAGGGGAATAGCTTCAGGATACCTGGTGGCATGGTCCACCACCACCAGTATAAACTTGTGCCCTGATGCTGTCTGGGGTTCCATTGGACCAACAATGTCAATCCCCACTCTTTCAAAGGGAACCCCCACCACAGGTAGTGGTATGAGGGGGGCCTTTGTTGTGCCACCTGACTTACCACTGGCTTGGCAAGTGACACAGGAGCGACAAAACTCCTTGGTATTCTCATTCATATGGGGCCAGTGAAAGTGTGAGACAAGCCTGTCCCAAGTCTTTGTCTGACCTAAATGACCTGCAAGGGGAATTTCATGGGCCAAGGTGAGAAGGAAACCTCTCAGAGACAAGGGGATAACCAGCCTCCTGGTTGCACCAGGCTTGGGGTCTCTTGACTCAGAGTACAGGAGTCCATCTTCCCAGTATACCCTGTGGGCACCTGTGGCATTCCCTGCAGCCTCAGCAGCAGCCTGCTGTCTGAGGGGTTCAAGGGAAGGGCAGCTCAACTGTTCCTTCCCCAGGTCTGCTCTGGAGGGTCCCCCTGAGCCCAGAAACTCAACTTGATCAAGTTCAAGCTCTTTAGGCTCAGTTTCCCTCAGCTCTCCCAGATCAGCCTCCTCAGAGACTTGATCCTCAACCTGGGGCAAGGGGGAAGGCAAAGCCTTACCCTTACTGCTCTTCTTCTTGGAAGGTGTCTGGTCCATAATTTCAGGATCCAGCACCTGTTCAGTGGGGCATCTTCTGGCCTGTGACCTAGTCACAGCAAGCACATGTGCTGGCAAGCCTAACATCTCCATGTGAGTCCTCTGCTCCACTTCTGACCATTGTGATGACTCCAAATCATTGCCCAACAAACAATCAACTGGGAGGTCTGAACTGACTACAACTTTCTTTTGTCCCTTCACTCCACCCCAGGAGAAAGCCACAATTGCCACACTATGACTAGTAGTGAGATTGCTGGCATTGGTCACCAGGAAATCAGTACCTGGCATGATCTGTCCAGGGTCCACAAAGTTAGGTGTCACCATGGTGACACTGGCACAAGTGTCCCTATAGGCCTGAGCCATTTTGCCATTAATCAAAGGTGTCTGCCTGTATTTGCCCAAAGTATTGGGACTTATCTCAGGGGACATATCCACATCCCCTGTACAGACAAGGACAGCCTGAGTGAGTGTGCCAACTAAGTTGTCAGACCCCTCAGTACCCAAGGTTAACCCAACTAATGCCTTGGGAGGTACACTACCACTACTGACTGTACTAGGGGGTGCAGTTGCCTTAGGGGCTGTAGTGGCAGGAGTTTGTTCTCCTCTTTTGGTGCACTCACTAAACCAGTGAGATTTACTTTTGCAGCAGTACTGGCACCACCTTTTTGACTGGCCTTCTTGAGTCCTCTTCTTCTGGGAAGCCTGACCCCCGCCCTCTTTGGGTTGTTGGGGACCTGGTGAAGACTTCTGGTCATTTTGTTCACTCTTAACATTACCCTTCTGGTCTGCTTTCTTCTGACCACCCTGGTTCTGGTTCTGCTTGATCCTTGTTCTGACCCATTTGTCTGCCTTCTTTCCCAATTCTTGGGGAGAGGTCAGATCTGAATCAACAAGGTGCTGGTGCAACAACTGGTTCTGACAATTGTTTAAAATTTGTTCTCTCATGATAAGATTATACAATCCTGTGTAATCTGTAACCTTGCTACCCAGCAACCAGCCCTCCAAAGCCTTAGTGGCACAATCCACAAAGTCAGACCAGTCCTGAGACTGAGTTTTCTGGGTGTCTCTGAACAGCAACCTGTACTGCTCAGTGGTTAAACCAAACCCATCAACCAGTGTATTCTTCAGGACCTGGTAATTGTTAGCATCCTCCACTCTTGTAGTGAGGAGCTTATCTCTACCTTTACCATCAAAGGAGAGCCACAGTATAGCTGCCCACTGACTCTGGGGAATGCACTGCACAGTGGAGGCCCTCTCCAGAGCAGCCATCCATTTCTGGATATCATCCCCTTGCTTAAAGGGGGGCACTATCTTAGTCAGGTGTTTAGTATCTAAACCCTTCTCTCTATCTCTTGGGAGATTGCTGCCACCAGTGGGAGCTAGCCCACTCATCTGCTGCTCTCTAGCAAAGGCAAGCTTCTCTTTGGCCAGGGCAAGTTCTTCCCTTTCAATCCTCAGTTCAGCTTGTCTCATCCTAGCTTCATGCTCCCTTCTCTGAGGGGAAGTAAATCTCCTCTGTGGAGGATTCCTTCTCCCCTGAGAAGAGGCATTAGAGTGCAGAGATCTATTGGAGTCCCTAGAAAGAGATCTATCTCTCCTAACTCCAAGGTTAGGCCCACTTCGGGTTAGTACTGGGGGTCCCCCAGATCCTAGCCCAAGTAAGTCTAAGTTGGCCCTAGTTAGCCTTCTGACTACCTCAAGACCTTTGTCTACCTCATCCCCAGAGAGTTCCTCTTGATCCTCCTCCTCAACTGCAGTAGCAATGTTGGGGAGATCTGGATCTTCAGAGGTTCCCTCTAAGGCTGGCATGTTCTCATGTAACTGAGAAAGCTTTCTGGCATCATATGTCTCTAAGAGACCTATCAGAAAGGGAATGGTGGGGTTAGACCCCTGCTTCAGTTTCCTGGAGACACAGATCTGTCTCATCTCCTGGAAACTGAGAGCTGCATATCTTGAAGTGACCTGTGGAGGGTCAACACTGACCAGGGGAGTCTCAGTAGATTCTTCCTGGGTAGACATGCTTTTCTAGTGAGGTGTAAGTGGTGCACTTACCTACACTATATGTTTGCCTACTGATCCCTTGCTAGAGTTGTAGTTTAGGGTGTGCTAGGCCCTAGGAGCTACAACAGCTGGTTCAGTAGAACTCAGAGTATTCTAAGCTAAGTTATATGTACCTTTAGTACTTATGTGATCTTTCACAAGATATTCTTAGGATATGTGTGGTAAAACAACAGCAAGCTCAAATCCCACCGCTGCCACCAATGTGAGAAGTTGGCCTGATGTGCAGTGCTCACTATTCTAGTGATCACTATATATCAGTCCAAACAACCCTTATTGATGATTGGTTGTAAGTCAACCTTATAGACCAGCTATCCTAGTAGCATGGATACGAGCAGTCTAAGGCTAAGACTCTAGAGGGCGTGTTAAGCCAGCTGTTTTACCATCACATTACCCCTTGAACACCCAGTGAAAGGACACCACACAAGTGTTATGAAAATAAACAATGTATTTATTAGAATCACAACAACCCTGTACTCTTTATGAGGACAGGGTGCTAAGCACACAACAAAACTCTTATGAAAATACTTAAGTTAGCACGTTATACACAAATGCACGAGGGGCACGAAAAACCATATACTCTAAAAGTGGAATGCGAATTACTAGCAGGTAAGTAACGATTCTCAGAGGCTTTGGGATCGCTAGGACTGGACTACTGAACCTTTAGATTACTAGCAGGAGGCCTAGGGAACTCGGGTGCAGAGTGTGCACTCTCACGCGGGATGCGGGACAAAGTCTATGGAAGCTAGAATTCACAAAGTTAGTGTTCACGGGCAAACCCGACCTGGTAGGGAGAAAACGACAGTGGATCCTGACCCTTGAATAGTGAGGCTATGCTGGGACACCGAAGTGCCGAAGTTACCTAGCCCAGGGGCTGCAGCTGCATAGGTCTGAAAAGACGTCGGGAATCCTCGTGCCGGACCAGGAGCCTGGAAGGAAGAAGTTGCTGGCAGGCGACCAGTGAAGAAAAGTTCGATGGATCCAAGCCTGGATCAAGGAAGAAGGAAACCTGAAAGCAGAGGGGACCAAGTTCTTGAATCACTAGCCAGTGATTAAGTGGGCACCAGGATGGCACCGGGCGAAGTCACCGCAGTCAGGTGAGTGGGCGCTGCTGGGCTCTGCAGTCTCTCGGACCAGGAGGCGTTGTCGGCGACCAGGATGGAGGTGCGAGCTGTCCCACGAAGGTTCTTGCTGTCGACGTCGCTGGACCCAGGATTGGGCAACAAGTCTTGGCAAATGAAAGGCCCACGCGGTGGACCTAAAATGGCGTCTCAGCCGGACCAGGAGGGTCCAGGGTACTTCTCCGATGGAGGGAAGCAAGGGCCAGTCTGGAGCAACCAGACCAGCAGCAGTGTTGTCGTCGGGCGTCGTTCGGAAGGCCACAAGCCAGCGGGCTAGTAGCCAAACAACGCGGTGAGCAGCAAAAAGCAGAAGGGCCCCACGCCGATCGTGGAGATGCTGGGGGGCTGCTCTTCGGTGCTGGAGCTGCTCAGGGTGGGGGCTTCTCGGACCCCAAAGCACTCACCAGGAAATTACTCGGTGGGCTTGCTGTGCAGAAGTCGTGCAGTCTTGGCGATGGCCGGTCCCTCGAGGTCTCGTCGCACCCACGGTTCTCAGCTGTGCTGTAGAGGTGGGTAGAGGTCAGAGGTGCCAGGGAAGCCGGGTCTCGTCGAGCTGGGCAGTCGGATTCCGGAGGAAGGACGTGCAGCAGACCGCAGTGTTCTTAGATGGTGCCTGCGGATGCAGGGTGACTACTCCTTAGCCACAAGGGAGAATCTTGAGGAAGAAATCGTGAAGTCCTTTCGTGGAAAGTGGTATCTTGATTCCAAAGATGATCTGTTTTGGAAGGGGGCCAGTCTCTACCTTTATCTGGGAAAAGGGGGCTGGCACGCGACTAAGTCCTGCCCTATGGGTGGGACCAGGAGGGGGGTGGTTACACCCACTTCCTTGGCGGGCTTTTCCCCAGCACAGGGTCTGGAGTGTCCCTGGAACTGGTTTAAGCCAGCCTATGCACAGTGAGCACCGGGGTGCCACGTGCAGTCACCTTCCTCTGAAGCCCTGCCTACCTACAATACACAAAACCCTGTCTGGGACGGTGCTGGCACCGCCCCTGGCAGGAAACCCTTTGTCCTTATCTCCTGCTCTGGGAGGACTCCCAGCAGCAGGAGGGCAGACTTGTGTCTCGGTGGCAGCATCCATTTTGTGGATGCTAAGGCTCTGTCTGACTTTTAACCGGGTTATAGGTTACATGCATGTCGTGTCCCTCTAGAAGGGTGGAATGCTAACCCCGTCGCCAGAATTGGCGAGGGGTTAGTATTCCAATTCGTATGACACCTTACTCGACATGTTTTGATAAAGCGATACCAGAGTTGGCATTTAACCGCGAGGATTATAATGCACTTAAGAGTATATGGTATGCGATATCATGGAAACGGCTAAGGGATAGGTCCCGAAAGCCGCAGACAGGCTCAGCTCATGCCAGAGCACCATCTCACACGATTCCAAGCACTCTGCCTTCAGGATTGTTAAGGCCTGCCATAGGAGTGACTGATAGGAGATCTGTGTGTCCATTTTAGGGTTAGATATAGGTATACTATATCTAAAGCAAAGGGTGAGTACACCACCTTGCCCCAGCTGTCGTGCAGCCAGTTGTGTCAGTTTAGTTAGTCAGCCCAGGGGTGGCATAATACATGCTTCAGCCCCTGGGAGACTTCTGGGTGCACCTCAGCCCTGGGTACAGGGACTTGGAGAGGGCCCAGTGCCAATTCAGTACCTGAGTACAATTTGGATAGAGAGAACAGCTAGGCTGTGGGTCTGATTAGCAGGCCCACAGCCAGGGAAAGTCGTAAACCAGTGCAGCAAAAAGCAAAAAATCTGGGTGATCATAGGATTGCAGAGCCTACTCTCCTACACCCTCCAATGCCACGACGGGCCAGAAGTGTGTTCCCTGCCCGAGAGGAGGGACGCCAGTCAGCGTACCCTACCAACCCATGGACCGAACCACCCGCCTCCAGGTCTGAATAACTGCCCGGCAGGCCGGGGGAAGCGCCTACAGGGGCGAGCAACCATATAGAAGGTAAAGTAGTGGGGTACCCGCCATGGCGAGCCACTCCACGGCGTAGGCCTGGTCTGTCTGGGAACCATTCCACCATTTGTTGATCACCAAAAGGTGCGGAGCCCAGTAGTAAGAAGGAACGTCGGCATCCGCAATACCACCGCAATACGTGGACTGTATGTATGTTGCGAGCGCCGCACGGATCGCACCCCCTTGCCAGAGAAACCTATTCAATAGTGCATTTATTTGGAGAAACCATAACGGGGGACAGGGTACGGATAGTTCTGGAGCCTGTAGAGCAGGCGCGGCAGAGACAACATGTTGAAAATTGCGGACCTGCCGTAGAGTGATAGCGGTAATTGGGACCAGATCGTCGTTTCATACCGGACCGCGGGGAGCAGCACAGCTAGATTGCGTGTCCAAGGGGTGCTGGGACACCACGTTATATACACCCCCAAGTACTTAAGGCCCTTGTCTGCAATGATCAGTTGCGAGGCCCAAGCATGACTTCTTTGCTCACCGTGGATGCGGAACAGGATAGATTTGGACGGGTTGGCGCATAGTCCAGTTTGAATGCACCCCTAACACCCTGCCTAAGACTGTTTTAGAACCTCAGGTTAGGGAGGTCGAGTCTCAGCCACTCTCCAACAACCAAGATCTATTTTTTCCCCAAAGAATTTCGGTGCTTTAGTTTAAATTACAGCTCTTTCCCTAAGCACCAGCTACACCTATTTAATTTTCTCTGTGATGTTGGCCCAAAAGTGGTATTTTACTTTCTCAGGGGTACTTATCTATCGTTCCCCTGAGTCTCCCGGTAACTGGTGCTCACCTTTACCTGAATTGTTTGCGGGTAGCCAATTTCACCTTGCTTGGTGGCATCAACCTTCATCTTGAGGATGCCAATAATAACCTAGCTTCAGCTCTCATAGATGATTTGGGCACTCTTAATTTTGTATCTACACTCATCACGGGGCACCTATTAGACCCATTTCTTCATATCTCGCTACCTTATTTCACTTAACTTCCTCAACTCTGCTTAACTGATCATTTTGCAGTGCCATTTAGTATTAAGGTCCTTTCCACTCTCCCTACCTGGCCTGATCTGCAACCCAAAACCAGTAACTGGTCTAAATTTGACATGGCAGAGTTCAATAAATTGCTTCTCAACAAAATCCCTACCCTCATTTCACAGCCCGACCAAGACCAAATCCCTGTGAACTAATGGCTTACGGAGGCTACAGACTCAATCCTGCCAATCACATCCAAGATGCAATGCAGAATGCATCCTCCTGCTTACTGGTTCACTGATGCCCTCAGATACGGAAAAAAACGCTGTAAAACCTTAGATAGACAATGGAGGAAACATTACACTTCCGAGGTTAAGTCGGAGTATGTAACTAGAACCAGGGTTTATGTGGGTAGGTAGGAAGAACGGCGCCTCCACCAGATATACGCCAATCCCCTTCTATCTTATCTTGGACAGTGCCAACAGGAACGGGTTAACCCAGAACCCCCTAAATTACAGACTGGAGGCCTGATACAAGGAGAAAAGAGCCTGTGCACACGTCTAAATTTTGTAGTTGAGTAAGTACTCTGTATGTGGTAATCCAAAACACATATATTACGTCATGCAAATACTTTAGGAAACAATAAACATTATAGAAGTTCTTTTATGTTCTTCTTTAATCTTGGAAGGTTGCCCATGCCAACACGCGTTTCGTCTGGGGAGTGAACCCAAGACTTCATCAGGGCTTGAGACAAAATTCGAAGATAGTGGGAAATCTCTCTGCTGGTTGAACTTCCGTCCCGGCAGGTCTGAAGGTGAACAAATGTGGTACTTCAGCAATACTCTAGAAACGTTGAGGACGGAAATGCGCTCTGAACCAAGCTGGTTCACGGTGAGTGATGAACAGGTAGTGCAGCCACGATAAGGGACCGTTGAGACTGCTGCTGCGGATAATCCAGGATAAGGCTGGAGGGGTACCTCGGCTGAGCAGCCAGTGCGCTGGTTCTCAGAGCTCCGTCCCTAATGGGAGGGGTGGGTGCAGAAGTGGTGGGAGTGTGCAGAGTTTGGGAGTGGTGGGTTTGTGTTTGGGAGGGACATTTTTGCATTTGGAAGGGATGAAGGTCAGAGCAGAAATAAAAGCAGAACTAGGTTATATGGTAGGAGGGGTGCAAGAGGACAGGGTTTTTGAGGTAGAGGGAGCTAGAGTGCATGATGTGTGTCTGTTGTGCAATTGCATGTGGGTCTGGTGTATCTTTTGTACGTTTGGGTGTGTGTTTCTTGGCAGGTGTATGTTGGTCGGAGGAGTGTGTGCATTTGAGTTTGGCGGGTGCAGTTTTGCATGTAGTTGTGTATGGATGAGTGAGCTGTTGAGGTGGTTGGTGTGTGTTAGAAATTGGGTTTTTCGTTGGCTAGGGTATGCACCTAAGCCAGGCAGAAGCCACCACCCGAGTCAGGGTAGGGAGTTATACACCCAAAATAACCCCTGTTCACCTGCTTGGCTGACCAGTCAGGCGTATACCAGAGGCAATATGTAAAGCATTTGCGCACAACACACACATACCAGTGACACACTAGGCACACCACAAAAATAGACTCCACACAAGGTTATATGAAAATATCCTTTGTATTATGGATTAAACACATTAGACCACAATCACATAAATCACTTCGCCAACCAGGCGACTGTCATAACTTCACATAGATCAAAAATCACTTTGCCACTAGGCAATGGTCATAACAGCCTAGGTAGTGCAATAAGGTAAATACTCATCGATTGCACACATTAGGAAACAGTAGGCATAACATAGTCAGTGCACTAAAGTCAAGACTTATATGGTGCACACGTCACAAAACTACACCATCACTATGCATATAACGTACACTCTGAAATAGTACTCGTTATCATGTTATTGTAAGGTATCAAACAACATACATCATAAATCAGCGTACAAAATGCTGCAGGTAGGTCAGGTAGAGAAAACACATGGGTTACCAAACATCACGGTACGTCAGTGATTCCCAATCTGTGCACCGCGGCACCCCAGTGCACCATCAAAACTAGCTAGGGGCACTGCAAACAGATGTGCACCAAGCTCACAGTTTGGGAACCTCAGACTGATACACAATAAGGGTAATACCAGCGATGGAGGGCAGGACGCTTCAGACACGGACTTGTAATCAGAGGCAGGTTTGTTTATTCTTGCAGTAATGCTGTTCAAAAGGTGTGGGGGAAACTGGAGTTCAGGACAAGCATTTGCAATGCAATAGGTCTCGCATTAGGAAAGTTTGAGCTATTGGTATTGTAAATGACAATTTTTTTATTTATGTGTTGGGTTTTGAAAATAGCGAAATTAATAGCTTTGTCATTTACAATGCCAATAGTTTTAACTTTCGCAAACGTGACACCTATAGCATTTGTAATGCAATATGTGCTGTATGTACATGACTTAGATGTATTAATATTACAAATAACAATGGCTTTTATTTTTTTTAATAATTAATACTTAAATAAAAGTTATTGTAATTTATAATGGCAATAGCTTAAACGTTTGTAAATAACTTTTGGGAAGATTATGTTCAGTGTATTTTATTGTGATGAAAATCCAAGAACAGAAGTGAAATATTAAGATCTTTTTGTGACATTTGTAATAAAGCTTGAAATATTGAGAGAACATATTAGAACCAGTTGTTGTTGAATGGTTGCACAGAGTGATGCTGTGGCATTCAGTGGTGCTGAGTGATGCTGTGGCCTTCAGTGGTGCTGAGTGATGCTGTGGCCTTCAGTGTGACCTTCAGTGGTGCTGAGTGATGCTGTGGACTTCAGTGGTGCTGAGTGATGCTGTGGCATTCAGTGGTGCTGAGTGATGCTGTGGCATTCAGTGGTGCTGAGTGATGCTGTGGCAATCAGTGGTGCTGTGGCGTTGAGTGGTGCTGAGTGATAATGTGGCGCTGAGTGATGCTGTGGCGTTGAGGGATGCTGTGGCGTTGAGGGATGCTGTGGCGTTGAGGGATGCTGTGGCGTTGAGGGATGCTGTGGCGTTGAGGGATGCTGTGGCGTTGAGGGATGCTGTGGCGTTGAGGGATGCTGTGGCGTTGAGGGATGCTGTGGCGTTGAGGGATGCTGTGGCGTTGAGGGATGCTGCGGCGTTGAGTGGTGCTGCGGCGTTGAGTGGTGCTGCGGCGTTGAGTGGTGCTGCGGCGTTGAGTGGTGCTGCGGCGTTGAGTGGTGCTGCGGCGTTGAGTGGTGCTGTGGCGTTGAGTGGTGCTGTGGCGTTGAGTGGTGCTGTGGCGTTGATTACAAAACGAAACAACCTCAAGAGACTGCGGGGCCTGGCCGACAATTTTAAGTGCTGGAGGGAATGAATAAAGCGAGAGCATGAGGCGTTTGCGTAGATTAACACATGGCAGCGGGAGGGGGTGATTCAAGGGATTGAATAAAGCGAGCATGCAAGGCGTTTGCGTTAGTAGACGGGGTGATACAAGGGATTGAATAAAGCGAGCGTGCAAGGTGATAACGTTAGTAGACATATGGCAGTGTATGTTAACACATTTCAGCGGGACATACTGTCCGTAGGGTCAGGACGGGTGGATGTTTTGTTTGCCTTAAGCGGCTGGAACACGTATCAATAGCAGTAACGGCGTGTGTCTGTGCAGCTCAGTGCCGCCCGGAAAACGCTCGAGGGGGTGAAAGACCGACAGCAGAGAGCTGTTAAGTGAAAAAAACAAGCTAGAGAAATAGAAGAACAAGCAATGGCCATGAAAGAGACACGGCCTCGCAGCCGTGACAGTGAAAGCACGGCCGTGGGCAGCAACGGCAGGGGTGAATTAGAGGGGGTGGGGGGACGGGGAGCAGGGGAGCGGCATTCCTTTGAAGTCGGTGGGAGGGAATGAGCATATGGGGTCTGAGGAGAAGTGAGGCCGAGCACGCGCTGGGGAAGCTTCACGCTTGAATGCCTGAAGTCGGAAGGGTGGGAGGGAACGAGCATATGGGGTGTTAGAAGTGAGGCCGAGCACGCGCTGGGGAAGCTTCAGATGCCTGGCTCAGGGAGCAAATGGGAGCGATGCTAATGGGTTTGTGCATGCACGTCTCACACGAGTGCATCACATGAACTGCACGTAATCCGCCCTTGTTCAAGAGTTTGTTTTCCCTACTATATCCTCGAGCTATTAATCCCTGCGGGATATAATAGCTCAACCTAAAAAAAGTAAAGCAATCCCTCACGCCTAGCAAGTGCACCATTCCCCTGCTCTCAGGGACCACTCAACAAAGTGGGAGGAAGCCTTGCAGAACACTCCTACAAAAGGACAGAAAAGTGCAAGCACGCATCACCTTGATTAGGAGTTCAGGCAGAGCCTTTCTGGGGAGGAGGACGGGACCTGAGTGGGACACACAAGGTCAGCAAGCTGGTAGACAGGGCTGCCAGGATTTAGGTTGGAGGTGTTACCTAAAAAGGAAATACAACATCCTCCAGTGCTCAAAGCAAAAGTAAACATTTGCAGACAACTTGCTTTTACACACAACTGCCCCTTGATAAATAATGATTCACAGCGCCGGAGAGCAATCTCTGGTGCAGCACTGCAGACACAAGCGGGCAAGCAAAAACTCATGGCACGAGCCGCGCTATCAAATTTACAAATATTATGGAAAAAGAGCTCAGTCGGTTAATGTGCCTGCTGCTAAGAGCTGTGCGAAATCTGTGGGTCATAGGGATTTTGGAAAGACTAATCCTGGATTAGAATGCAAATAATGTGCATTTGCTTCCCTAATTTATGGCTTGAGCACAATACTTGTCTATGTCTGCTGCTATTCGTCATTAACATTACATTTCCTATTTCTTTTATCCATGTCCTAATTGCAAGGATCAAGAAGTATGTGCTGCCCTCTGGGTGTAGGCCCCATCCGCCCATCCACTCAACGATCTCCATTTCCTGACATGCCACTGACTATTGTACTTTTTGTCTTGATAATGTTCTATTTTGCAAAGGTTTAAAAAAAAATAGGGTTGTGCAAGGACAGTGACTGCCGTTGAATCTTTAGTGGAGTCCTCTTGTTAGATTTTGCACAATGTCACCCTAATAGTCCATGGACATTTTATGTCTTCTATATATCACTGCTTTGAAGAAGCCAGGTTTTTTGTGCCTCCCAGACAAGACTGACACAAAACAAATGGGCTGCAGAAGCATCGTAAATTGAAATGTACATAAATACAGTGCAGTTTAATTATTTAATCATCATATAGTTTCCCGAATTGAAATCAAACTCTCCAATCATGCATCTGTTGGCCCTGACTTGGCCTTTATGCAAGCAGCACTGTGCTCACATGAATATAGAAGTCAATCTTGGACTCTCCGCAACTGCTTGCTCTGTAGACTCAATGGAAATGATGTAGCAATGCTTATTGTGCAGTGTAGTAAACCGGAGAAGGTGGGACACTGATAGCAGGACAGAAGAACAACAATATTCAGAACAGCAACACTTTAAAGACTAAGGCAGCAAGGGGAAGCTTGCTCCAGATTCCATGGCTGCCCGTGCACACCATATTACTGACAATGCACATTCCAGATCTGCCAGCACATATGAGAGGGTTTCCGATGCATATGTCTGGTCCGGCACTGCCAATCATACGCCTATCCAGTGCATGTCACAGAGCCCCCAGTGCCAACTCCAGGTGTTCCACTGCATCCAAGGAATATAAGGGCGCCTTGCACTCTGCATGCTCCTGGTTTGGTAAAGTGCAACCACTCTATTCTACATATATCCATTGTGCTTTACCGCCACAAATGATGAAACGCACAATAGCTGCACTCTTATACCTAGCAATCAAGCTAGAATGAGAATTATTTAATTTAGTCCCCGCCCAACTCCCTCTCAATTTGGTTCCTAAGAGTGAGCCCCACATCAATCATAATACCTTAGTAGGCTTCATCCCAATTATTTTCAGGGAGAAAAATGGAAGTACTCCTGAGGCTGGGCTTACATCGCCCTACCCACCAAAAGATAGTACCATATTGGGAAGCCACTGCCAATGACCATATGACAAGGGAGCCATGGGTCGAAAAAGTTTGGGAACCACTGCTTTACGTAAAAAAACATATCATGATGTAACAACCAGTATCACCTCATATCCCTAAAACGCAGTGCTTCTGTGGCTCTAATAAGGCCAATACAATAACGTGGTTCCCAAACATAGGCTTCAGGGCCACCGGCCCACCTACAACAGGGAAACTTAGGACATCTTCCCAACATGCCACCCGTTTCCATACCAACACAGGTGGCTTCTGTCGAGGTCTCCCCATGAAGAGTCCAGTGGAGGGGCGCAGTGCGTCCTCAAGTGGTTTCATCTGTCAAAAAGGAGCCAAACGCGAACAAGCACAAGATAGCTCCAGACAACTTAGAAATTCCCCCGGGCTTCTCAAGCCAGGAACAGGGGTTCTGCACCACTTCCCCCAGATTTAGAGAAGCTGGGGACGCCACAGAATCAGGTCCAGGGCCCAGCTCTCTAGCAATAGCCCAGAGGCCGTCACTGGCCCACCCCCAACTACATGTGTGCACCCTCGTTGTCCGGGCTGTTCGTCATATGTGTTGGGGAAGTGGAGCAATGCACCATTACAAAAAAGAAACTACTGGTCTGTGAAAGGAGGCAGTATAAGGCAAAATCAGAATCCGTTACGTCACCTTAACCTGTACTTAAGCTGGAAAGGAATCCCATCATCCCACCAGATGGCAGAACTTCATCATCTGGGATTGATAAGACTGGTACTTAATAGCACAGCTCACCTTGTAGAATCGAGAGCTGTCCTAAATCAAAATACCAGTGATGAATCAAGCCATAGTTGTAAGATCAGTGTTGCTGAAAAACTGTTTTTGCAGTGATATTAAATGTAACAGAATCAAAAGTGCAATTTAAAATTGACTACCATGATAACTAAGATAATTTCATTATGTGCTTATCACAGTGTCAAAACTAAAAACTGAGTGTAGATAGTTTGTCAAAATAACTATCATCAGTTGGTTAAACAAGTCTATATGTTTCAGCCATTCTAGGTAACAATAAACCTCTGGCTTTCTTTAAGACAGGAGACTACACTACTGCAAAATACGACGAAAAACTGTGTAGTGGAAAAATTAAACTGTGTAGTGGAAAAATAAAAAAATTAAATAGTGGTGATACATCCTACCATGCTCTATGACTTCGATGTGTAGGACGAATTTTCACAGGAATCTTAGATTCTTTCCCATTATTTCATGGGAGTAATCCTCACCTCTCCTGGCAACTGCCCAGAGGTCTCCAGCTGCAGGCTCCCACATGGGTCGAGCCCCCTGCAGCTTTCCAGCAAAACGTACCTATTGGGCAGCAACGTGAATGAAGCTTGCGCAGGTCGTTGGATTCCTGTCTACGCTTCAGATAAGGAGGCCTCCCCATATGTGGGGTGGGGGTGGGGGTCTTAGCATTCACTGCCAATGTCGCACAAGTTCTCCAGGAAAGGTGCTGGTCCGTGAAAAACCCCTCATCTCAGAAGGGACTTTCAATCTCGAAGACACACGGAAGTGGGCACCTGCTTGTGCCCTGTGGGCTATAAGTAGCACTCTCTTCGTTAAACAGGCTGGTCAGATGCAGGCAAATAGCTAAACATGCACTGGAGCGAACAGTTGCAGGAGGCCAGGCTCAGAGTCCCATGGCCAATTCGGGCAGTTCCTGGAACCCTTCCAGCGCCCACAGAGTAGAGGTTGTAGCCACCAGCCCCTGGAGAACACTAAGAAGCACATGGTGCAGGCAAACAGCAGACCAGCACACTGGCTGAGTATGCAAATGTATGACGTTTCAACGCATACATTCTTTACACATGGCATTACAACGTGGTCGTAACAACAACTGTGTTGTTGCGATGTAATGGCACGCATGGTAAGTCGCATAAACGACTTGCTGTAGGGGGGCCACTGGACTTCGGAATAGTATTAATTACTAACCTACTTCACTTTGTGCAACAGCAGAGAAGGTCTTGGATTTAAAATCCAACAAATTCCCTGGTGTTGCACGCCCCCGACAGGAAGAAGCTGATGCAACTTGCGATGTAATGGCATGCGTGGTAACAACGGGGTTGTTGTAATGACCACGTTGTAAAGCCATGCGTTGTGGAAACAGAGAAGTAAACGTTGTTTCCTGGCCGAGTCTCTAGCAGCCACGCAGGTCAGCACTACAAAGCCCAACAGTCCAAGTGGTGATCTTTTCTTGCAGCCCAATAGTCCTATGGTGCAACATCTAGAGCCAGCAGTGTCTGGTTACAAGTCTCACACAGTGTCTAAAATCATGGAGTTACAGCCCCTGTACTTATACCCACAAAGTCATTGTTCTGGGGGTACTTCAAATAAACTTTAGAAGTGTACACACCCCCATTTAATCCCCAGCCCTGCGTCCAGGCACACTACAGGGGGGCGGAGACAGCATTGTGAAAGGCAGGGGCATTCAGGTGCAGGTGACAGCTCCTCCCACCACTCTAAATCTAGACCAGGTCTATTCAGCCTGGCTAGGAGTCACCCAGGAAAGGTGGGACGCACCTCACCCCCCCTTGTAACTGTCTAGAGTGAATGCATATCCCCTGCTCCTGTCACACTAAACCAGAGGGTGACTATACAACCAGGCAGGGCACAAAGTCATAAGCATACAGAAATGCCCACTTCTAAAAGTGGCATTTCTACAATATTAATAACAAATCCACTTTAACCAATAAGTGGGATTTAGTACCACTATTACAAACATGGCCACGCTACCCCTTTGATTTCACAACTTACCACTGCAACACATATCAGGGAATCCCCAATGAGAACTTGTGAGAGGAGCAGCCTCACAGCAGTGATAAACAAACAGGCTTCTTGTCACTACCAGGACATGCCACACAACAAAGGCACGTCTCACCTTTTACCTACCCAGCACCATGCCCATAGGGCTATCTAGGGCCTACCGTAGGGGTGGCCTGTATGAAGAAAAAGGGGATTTTCACACTTAGCAAACACTAAACATGTCACGTCATTGTGGCAGTAAACTGAGCACACAGGCCCTGCAGCGGCAGTGGCCGGAGACAGGTTTGAAAATCTACTTCTGTGGGTGGCGCAAACAGTGCTGTAGGCCCACTAGTAGCATTTAATTTACAGGCCCTGGGTATAGATGATACCACTTTATAAGGGACTTACTGGTAAATTAAATATGCAAAACAGGTGTAGACCAATCCTACCTGGTTTACAGGCAAGAGCACATGCTCTTTAGCACTGACCAGCAGTGGTAGAGTGCTCAGAGTCATAAAAACAACAAGAACTGGCCAGAGAAAATACAGGAGAAAGGCAAAAAAGTTCTGGAATAACCCTGCTAAAAGGGCCAGTCCAAAGCTGTGAGTGTGGTTCATGTGGGTGTGGTGCTTATGGGTGTGCTTGTGGTAGTCAATCAATCAAACATATTTGTAGAGCGCGCTACTCACTCGCTAGGGTCTCAAGGCGCTGGGAGGGGGGGGAGCCGCTACTGCTCGAACAGCCAGGTCTTGAGTTGTTTCCTGAAGGAGAGATGGTCCTGGGTCAGCGGTAGGTGAGTGGGGAGGGAGTTCCATGTCTTTGCCGCCAGGTAGGAGAAGGATCTTTCTCCCGCGGTGGCTCTGCGAATTCGTGGGAGGGTGGCGAGGGCGAGGCTGGTGGAACCGAGCTGGCGGGTGCGTGTGTAGAATGTGAGGCGGTTGTTGAGGTATTTGGGGCCCATGTTGTGGAGAGCCTTGTGTGCGTGGGTGAGGAGTCTGAACGTGATCCTCTTGCTGACGGGGAGCCAGTGCGGGTCTCTCAGATGGGGCGGAGATGTGGCCGTGACGGGGGATGTCCAGGATGAGTCGTGCAGAAGCGTTCTGTAGGCGCTGGAGTCTTTTCTGTAGTTTGGCTGTGGTTCCAGCGTAGAGGGTGTTCCCGTAGTCCATTCGGCTGGTGACGAGGGCCTGGGTGACCGTCTTTCTGGTTTCGGTGGGGATCCACCGGAAGATCTTTCGGAGCATGCGCAGGGTGTTGAAACAAGATGATGAGACGGCGTTGACTTGTTTGGTCATCGTGAGGGAGGAGTCCAGGATGAAGCCCAGGTTGCGTGCATGGTCCGTGGGCGGTGCCCAGTGCAGGGGGCCACCAGGAGTCGTCCCAGGCAGAGGGGGATGGTCCCAGGATGAGGACTTCCGTCTTGTCTGAGTTCAGTTTCAGATGGCTGAGCTTCATCCATTCCGCGACGTCTTTCATTCCTTCCTGGAGGCTGGCTTTGGCGGTGGCGGGGTCGTTGGTGAGGGAGAGGATCAGCTGGGTGTCGTCAGCGTAGGAAATGATGTTTAGGTTGTGTTGGCGTGCGATGGCTGCGAGGGGGCTCATGTAGATGTTGAAGAGGGTGGGGCTGAGCGAGGATCCTTGAGGAACGCCGCAGATGACTTTGGTGGCCGCGGATCGGAAGGGGGGAGGCGGACTCTATGGGTTCTTCCGGAAAGGAACGAGATGATCCACTCCAGGGCCTTCCCTTGGATTCCGGTGTTGCTGAGGCGCTGTATTAGTGTGCGGTGGCATACGGTGTCGAAAGCTGCTGAGAGGTCCATGAGGATGAGGGCAGCTGTTTCCCTGTTGGCGAGCAGGGACCTGATGCCGTCAGTAGCTGCGATGAGGGCGGTCTCGGTGCTATGGTTTGCTCGGAAACCGAACTGCGAGGGGTCGAGGGATCCGTTTGTCTCGAGGAAGGCAGAGAGTTGTTTGTTGACGGTCTTCTCGATGACTTTGGCAGGAAAAGGGAGGAGCGAGATGGGGCGGAAGTTCTTGTGGTCCGTGGGGTTCGCGGTGGGTTTCTTCAGGAGGGCGCTGAGCTCGGCATGTTTCCAGCTCTCCGGGAAGGTGGCGGATGTGAAGGAGCTGTTAATGATGTTCCGGAGTTGGGGTGCGATGATGGAGTCGGCTTTGTTGAAGATGTGGTGTGGACAGGGGTCGGTGGGGGAGCCGGAGTGGATGGTGTTCATCATGCGGGTGGTGTCTTCAGTGCTGACCGGGGTCCAGGTGCAGAGGGTGGTGGTGGGGGACGCTGGTTCGGTGGTTGGGTGCGTGGTCTGTGCGCCGAAGCTGTTGTGTATGTCGGCGATCTTGCGGTGGAAGAACGAGGTGAGTGAGTCGCAGAGGTCTTGCGAGGGTTTGATGTCGTTGTTGCAGGCGCTGGGGTTGGAGAGCTCTTTAACGATGCTGAAGAGTTCCTTGCTGTTGTGGGTGTTGTTGTCTAGTCGTTCTCTGAATGTTGTCCTTTTGGTGGTTCGGATCAGCTGGTGGTGTTTGCGGATGGCGTTCTTGAGGGCGGTCATGTTTTCTATTGACTGGTCATGGCGCCAGGCTTTCTAGAGGGTACGGCAGGATTGCATGGAGTTTTTGAGGTCGTTGGTGAACCATGAGGCTTTCTTGCTGCCGGGTCTGCTGGGAGGATTCTTCAGCGGTGCAAGGTCATTGGCGCAGTTGGTGAGCCACTGTGTGAGGTTGCGGGCTGCTTCGTTGGGGTCCGTCGTGTTGGTGGGAGGGTTCTGGCTAAGTGAGGTGGTGAGCTGGTCTGCGGTTATCTTGCTCCAGCTTCTTCGGGGAGCCTGTTGCGGGTGGTGGTGGGTCGTGGTTCTCCTGAAGTTGAAATGGACGCAGCTGTGATCTGTTCAGTGTAGTCCGGTGGAGTGGCTGAAGGAGATGTGCTTGCTGGAGGAGAAGACGGGGTCAAGCGTGTGGCCGGCGTAGTGGGTGGGGGTGTTCACCAGTTGCTTGAGTCCGAGGTTGGCGAGGTTGTCCAGCAGGGTGGTGGTGTTTTTGTTGTTGTTGTTTTCCAGGTGGAAGTTGAGGTCCCCTAGGAGGATGTAGTCTGAGGAGGTGAGGGCGTGCGGGCTGATGAAGTCTGCGATGGCTTCGCTGAATTGTGTGCGTGGTCCCGGGGATCTGTAGATGAGAGTGCCTCTGAGGGTGGTCTTGGGGTCGGTGTGTATCTGGAAGTGAAGGTGTCTACGGAGTTGGTTGTGATGCGGATGGTGTTTCTGTGGACGATGGCGATGCCTCCTCCGGTTTGGTTGATGCGGTCCCTCCGGGTGATCTTGTAGCCATCCGGGATGGCTATGGCGATGTCGGGGGCTGAGGAGGCGTTCATCCATGTTTCTGTGAGGAAGGCGACGTCTGGTGATGTTGTGTCGAGGAGGTTCCAGAGTTCGACGGCGTGCCTGAGGATGGAGCGGGTGTTGAGCAGGATGCACTTGAGGTGATTGTTGCTGGTGCTTGACCTGGCGGGTGCTGTGCAGGTTCGGAGGCAGGTGAAATTTCAGGCTTGGCAGGTGAAGGGTCCGTGGGTGTGTTTCGGGGTGGCTCGGTGGCAGGCGGGGTTCCGGCCGGTGTTGAGTGCGTGGAGGGTGGCGGCGTCTTAAGCCAGTCGGGTGGGCTGGTATCGTTGTGAGCCAGGGGTCCTGGCGCTGGGCGCGGTCCAGGCGCGGACGGGCGTAGTGGTGGTGCTTGCAGATAAAGGTGGTTGTAGTTGTGGGTGTGGTGAGTGTGGTGGTGTCTGCATGTTTGGGTGTGTACTTCTGTTTCCTAATGTGGTTATGTTTATGTGTGCATGTGCTGCTTGTGTCTGTTGTAGTGGGTGCGTGCAAAAGAGTGTGTGTGCTTGGGAAAGGGCGACAAATTGGTGGAAGGGGCATGAGTTGTGGCACAAGGTTAGGCTATTTGGGAGACTATGGTCAGTGAGGTGGTTAGTTCTGTACATGCTCTCTGATGTCCAGATATAACACTATGAATGTCTTCCAGGCATCTTAACATTTGTTGCATGTGCCATCTTGGACCCTGGATGGCATTCAGGAGTACAGTCTGTGCTACAGAAATTTTTCATAGGAGGTCAATAGCCTCCTCACTCAGCACAGCCATGGTCAGAGGGGAAGGGTCACGGGGAGATGAGCCTGCAGCGGAGACCACACCCCTTGTTGGGGGGGCAGGGGGATTGGAAAACTCTAGGGAAGCAAGAGGGAGGGTGGAGATGGTATATGGGTGGCAGACAAGGTAGCATGGTGGAACAGTTGCAGAAAGGTCCACCACCACTAGGGACTGGTCACTTGTGGAGGCCTCTGAAGAAGATGTAGAGCTGGTGGCCTCCGTGACAGTCCCCACACCCTCTGTGCCCGTCGGTGGTCTCAGCACCCAAAACACAGAGGCCAGCTGCTTCCCCACCTAGTTGGCCGATTTCTCCTCCGCAGGTTCCTGGTGATGCTGAAATGACATATACAATAGTTTTATTGGATCTCTGTAAACAGAGCGGATCATGAACTTTGATCACAAAACATTTTCCAAGTTGTAATATTTCACTGGCTTCAATTCTCTCAAGCTGTGGTCTTAAATCATTATCTCAAGTATGTAGGCAACATTTTCAGAAACCATTTGGTCACAGTTTTGTAATCCCCCTTGATATCCCCTATATCTTGTATGATTTTATTTCTTATCCATTTTTTATTCTCTCCAGGAACTTTTTAACACCTCTGAATGGTTGGGCTTTGTTGTTTATAATAGTAAACGTATGATACCACAAAGGATATCAACCAAAAATACCTTTGTACATTGTGTTTTCAAGGCCAAAAAATCTGCATTTTTTCATTAAAAAAGTAATATATACATCAATTTGTGTTACCAACTACTGCAATGGTGTACCAATATTTGTTTAAACCAAAACAAAGTTTCCTTTGTTTGGGCATTTCTCAATGGAAAAACTTCAAGTAACTAAAGTATATTATAATGTAAAAAAATAACAAATGGATTCAGTACTGAAGTAGCTCATCAATGTATCAGGCACTATCTATATACCTATGTTGTTGAAGAAATTAAGGGAAATATTTTGGGGTGGATTGACAAATGACTTCTACAGCAAAAGTAAATACATAGGCCTTGATATAGTTCTAATCCACTTCAGTCCAAAGCAAAAACATTTTCACGTTTGACTCCTAACTAAATATGTCTAGTTATTTGAAGTTTATTTTACCATTACGATATTGATTTACAAAATATCTTGCTTTCACTTTTGTCAAAAATTGGTACAACATCACAGTAAATATTACATACACTGATTCATATATAATTTTTACATAAAATATTCAAATGTAATCCACAATATGCAATATATTGCATCTTGACGCATTTCTACATATGCCTAATGAGTCATGAGTTGGGCCCCGATTTTAAGTTTTCCAGATGGGATACTCCAACATATGTGATGGATCATTCCACTCGCGAAAGTCCCATTAAGTATCCAATTTTTCTCCATCATTGATTTATCAACTGGACATAACAAAGGACATTTAAAAAGGTTTTGGGTGTGTGTTACTCGGTCACCACTGTGTACACATTGTCGTCTGTGTTGTTCCAAAAACTGTATACCTCTCACACATAATTTCCCAAAAATATGCTCATTTGTGAAGTAAGACATATGCAAATCTGTTACTTTTGACGTGAAATAAATCTTATTTTGCAATAAAAACACATTTCAGATATGTTCTGAATCTAAAATATAGCCATTTAATCTGATGCTGCTAGCTCACTATAGTTTCTGTATAAAGCCAACTTACCACTGTGACTTTTGGAAGATCCACTGTATCATAAGAGCATTTTATGCTAGGTCACCTGTAATAATAGGGCTGACCTTCCAGCCTTCACAATAGTGAGGGAGCATCACACCAAATACCATACAGACTAGTGGCCTTGTTTGGTACAACTGCACCTTACAACATCAAACAACCTGATGTATGTGTTGTTGTTTAGGTAGGCATGTGTCTGCTGAAACCAGTCCCTTGGTAGTGAACAGTAAAAAGATGGTATCCATGTCCACAAATGCATATACAAAGCACATCATCATCATACACCTTGTGCAAAACTCACACCTCCAAGAACTCAAAATTAGTTGCCGTAACAATAATGTGTTATTTCACATGTTGAACTCAAATTTAAACTTACCCCCTGCATGCAGAAGTTGGCCTCTCAACTACACAACAAGCTCCTGATAGACCACCAGAAGTATGCGGGCCATCAGTGGGGTGGGGGTCGGAGTCGGGGTATGGCGCATGTGCTTCCCATGTTGGGAGGACATGCTGAGCTGGACTTCTGATGACTTCTTGGTCCAGCGCTGTAGGTCCTCCTACGTCTTACAGCAATGAATGCTCTGGGCTTGTAGACCCTAACCCCCCCCCACCCCCGAAGGTTCTTGGCGATGGCCTTCCACATGCTTTTTTCCTGATGGCCTTTGACCTGTATTGCTACAAGAAAAGGAAGCAAAAAACATTGTTTCATGACTTGTTATTCTGTTTTGGTGTAAGATAATTTTACAACATCAAACACAAGCAATAGTTAAGAGTTACTATACAATATACTTCTTTGTTTTATTTTGCCAAAATAGAACAAATACTTTTGCATTAACCAGTTGACTACCCCTAACACTAGTCATTTTCTAAATCCATTTATTAAGGCAACTGACATCATCTAGACGAGGGGGCTGCAGTATTTTCTGTAATGAGGGCTGTTTCTCATCAGTGAATAGCACTGCAAAAAACTTGTGCATTGCAACCAGACACCCACATGCCTAGCTATAGTGACCTGAAGCCTAATGTCCATAGAGCCATACTATGAATTGAACTAAATACTATGACTAAGAGCACTATGAAAGGGCTGCCAAGTGTGTCAGTGAGTGTGGGGTATTTGGGGATGTAAGAACATGTGTGGTATGAAGGGGATATGAGAGCCTGTGAAATTTAAACTGTTTGTGCAATTAATAACTCCCATTAAATTTTTCTTCCATTTTAAACTATTCAGAACCTTCATTTTTATTCACAACTCCAATATGGAGTTGAAAAGGAATTATTTCTAAACGTTAAATGCCTCAGTGCTTTACTTGTTTAGCTCTATGAGTCAGGCCAAGCCTGGCACACACATCTGACTGAGCACTGCTCATGGTCAGGCCCTGCTGTCTGCAGCCTGATCATCATGATGTGGAAGAGGTGTGGTGCAGCGGCCAGGGAGGCTGACTCCGGAACACAGAGGCTCACGGTTCGAGCCCTGGCACCGGTGGCAGATTAGCCCAGCACCATGTAACTCTGGGCAATAGCTCGCTTAATCTTCCCGACGGCCCCCAGCGCCTTGACACCCTTTGGGGTAATTGTTCACGCTTTACAAATACCGGATTATTGTTATTTTATTTTATGAACATAGCCTTCCTTTAACTTTGAAATGATACTAAGACCTTGTGCTCATTTGAAAAAGAACCCAAGGCTCTGAGCTACTCTGAAGGTGTCTGGAGCTACCAGTAGCTCCCAAAGAACTGGCTGGAGACACCTGATCTAGGCTCAGTGATATGTGGGATAATACACATAGCAACCATCATTTGTAATAGGTATGTAAGCGATTACATACATATGTATAGCTGTAAAGAAAATATGAGGCGTTTTCTAAATTAATTTTTTTTATTTTTTATTCTACAGGGTTTTATATAGCGCGAACTTGACCCGAATCGGGTATCAGAGCGCTTCACATAGCACCAGTTGCATTACATGAGCATACATTCATTTTTTTTTGTTAGGCACAGGGAGATTAAGTGTTTTGCCCAGAATCACAGGATGTTCAGCGTCATTGCCGAGACTCTAAGTCAGTTCCCTGGATTCGGAATCGACCGCCCTAGCCGTTACATACATACATACATACATACATATACAGACAATTCCCAAATACACACCAAATATAAGGTAGGGATTAAAATATATACCATATAATGAGGTTGTTTTCTGTAATCATAAAGTGCTTAAAAATTCACTCTATCATAGTTCTATGTAATGTAAAAAATAAATGACATTTCACTTCAATCACTACACTACACTCAGGAACAAAGGGACCATCTAGCCTCTGCTTTTAAAAACAAATCCAGTTAAACATATTGACAAATACATATAAAACATGTACCTGTTCATCTGGTTATCCATAGAGCTGGCTGTAGAGGGACAGGACCTCCGTGGCCAGCAACTCCAGCTCCTCTGGTGAAAACGCAGGGTCACTGTCACTGGCTCTTTCTGGTATCATGGCTCCCAGAATCGGAAACAGCAGCAAAAGTTGAGGAGCTGTGGTTGGCTGCAGTGTTAGAAGGCAAGTGAGCTTTTTTTTTAAATGCTGTATACATGTACACGAAGTACGCAATGGTCAATTGCGAGGGACACATCCATTGGCTGTTCTACGTTGCTTTTACACACGTTAGCCTATAGCTGGGTCCATTATAGATTTTCACACTCGCTAGGCGGTCACCTTCCGCCATGGACAACTAATCCCAAATATCCTGATGGTGAGGTCAGGCAGCCACCATTTTAGATTGTGAAATAGTGTGTTTGTAACTGGAAAGTGCGTCACCATCCCTAAAAATGGTGGCTACTTTTACATGTAGAAAATGCTAATGTTTACATGTAAAAAAAGCTAATGTTCTTCAATTTGTTTTACAAAAGTATAACGTAGTGCCTTAAAGTGGTTTGAAGCAAGATTAGTGCATTGGTGTTTATAATGCCATTAACAGTATTTTTGCAGAAAAAATGATTAAAAAAAAAATAAGAAGAATGTGTAAATAATATATTTACAATGTATTTAAACATTTAAACAAAATAATTTACACATGTAATAAATGGTATTTTTTAAAAAACATACTAAAATAAGGTTTTGTATAATTATATATTAAACATGTATATATTGAAAACTAGATGAAAAGTGTTGTTTAATTTTAAATTATATTTGCAAACTTTTTCAACTATTATTTATTTTTCAATGGAGACATCAGAACCCAGGGAGAGTGAGGAGACGACCGCTTCAAGTGTTCTGATCATTTCCAGAACTTGCCACCCTGGAAGAACAGGATATTATGAAAAAATTCAGATTGAACAGGCAAACAATTCCTGATTTATGTCATCAGCTGTAGCCAGATCCTCTGCCTCACAACAGTAATCCCGCATCAATAACAACAGTCAAAATAAAGGCAGTACTTCATTTTGTGGCCACGGGATCATTCCAATACACCGTGGCAATTATCTATTGGAATGTCACAACCAACCTTTAGCGGTGTGCTACAAGAAGGTTTTTCTTAAATGATCATACCAGTACCAATATCAGACCAGAATTTTGCCAATGTGAAGGGAGTTTTATGCCTTGGCCCGTCTACCACATGTGGTTGGTACGATTGATAGTACACACATTGTCTTAGTGCCATGACACACCAGAGAACAAGTGTACTGCAATCAAAAGAACTTCAGTTCAGTGAATGTGCAAGATTTGTACATCACAAGCGGTGTGCACGTTTTCCTGGATCAACCCATGATTTCTATGTACTACAGAACAGCAACATACCCCTGCAAATGTCACAATTTGGACCTGAGAGGGACTGGCTAGTTGGTAAGTATTATCTGTCATTATATTGTTTGATTAATGTAATATGTAACAATCTAATAATGTCTTGCATTTTTTGGCTCATTTTTTCAGCCCATATAGGGGAACTCAGCTTATGCTACCTGACCAAGGTTGTAAGCACCGCTTAGGAATCTAAAAAAGCCAGGGGTAGTCCGCTTGAATGAGGCCTATGGAAAAACACGGAGGTCAGTGGAGCAGGGTTCTGGGCTCCTAGAGGCCAGATTTCGATGTCTGGACAAGACTGGTGGAGCCGCCTCTACTCACCCAGTAGGTGTGTGCAAAACCACTAAGCCATGCTGTATGTTAGACAACATAGCCCTGCGACAGAACATCCAATACATTGCAGATGAAGAGGACCACTTACAGCCACCAGGTGCGGATTTTGAAATACCGAATGAAGATATTAGTGGTGAAGATGAAGGAACGGACGCAAGTCAAAATGTCATTGACATCTTCACACAAGTGTAAGTATATAATTAATTTTTTTTATAATGAATTGTTAAAACAACTTTTAATGTGATGAGGATACAAGTCTGTGCTATATATTTTTTAGTAAGACCAAGTAAAGTGACATCCCGGGCAAGGATGTTTGTCGATTACATTTTTTAAAAACATATTTTATTTATTTATTTATTAGATTACATTTTGGACTTCTTGAAAACTTGTTAATTTGCATTGTTCATCTTAGATTGTTTGTAGAAAATGTGCCCTCAAATATAATCATTTGTAAGGTCTCTATTTTGTAATGTAATTTAATTTAATGAACCTTTTTGTTTTTATCTGTTTTAGGACACTTCACCAGGTCATCTTCATTTGGACATTTCGAAGTTGTAACATTTGCAGTTATGTGCTGCTGTTGCAAAGTACAAGGGGAACATGGGTTGATCCTGTGGATGACTAACACAGACTTTGGGTGTGCATATCTTGTACTGGGACAACTTGCACAGTGATTGAATAGAACTTTTTAAAATTACATTTGACTTGTTTTCTGTTGAATGGTGGCACCAAGGAAATATGTGCTGCTTGATTTGCTCTAACCACTTGTGGTAGTCTATCAAAAGCATACTCTTCTCTTTTCACATTGCCAAAATGCTAATTTTGTTTTTAGTGTATGAACATGTTGATGTGTCTCATTATTGTACAAATAACTTCTTGGAGCACACAACTTAAAGATGGTTCTGACATTCCCGAGATACTGCAAACGTATATTAGAATAATCCTGTGCCTACAAAATTGAGAACTGCCAGGATTTAGGACTATTATTATTATTATAGGAGTGTTATTGTTGTGCACGTCCTCTTGTGAGGCAGAAGATATGCGCCAGCTGATGATATAATCCAATATTTTACCTATTGAATCTGATTGCTAAGATTATATTCCCTTTAAGGGTTGCAAGGTGTTAAACTGGAAATGCACTGAGTATTTGTGATATGTATAGTTTGTTATGTTTGAGAAACATTGACAGAACAATCTTTAAAATTTCATAAAATACTAGTTGGTCTGTATTGTTATTTGCATTTTGTTGTCTTGGTAGAAATTTGTGAGAAACATTACTTACTTGCAATTCAAATGAATATAAACAATCATTTGGATTTTTATATTTTAAAATGTCAGAAGGGAGGAAAACTATTGAATGAATATAGAAAAATCACTACAACATCAGTTTTTGACTTTGTTATTTTTGCTTTTATTACACAAAACCAAATAAAATAAAATAGGATGAAAACCAAGAAGAAACCAAAAAAAGAAAAAAAGTCAGTCATGGTGAACGAAACCAAATCGAAGAGCCAAAATAGTTTGTAGTTCAATGTCCAAAATACAACTGCCCTCAGAAAGGTAAATGGGTCCAGAAAATAATACCCAGAGTGAATGGTAGTCGCACACTGGAGAAAATTAGGTTCTGCGTCTCTTGGTGGTGGTGGTCTTGCCATCCTCTTCTGGTGGTTCCGATGAATCTGTGCTCCTGAGGGGGCTGGTGGATCCACAGTTGAAGGGACTGAGGTGGGTGCAGGTGTTGCCCCTTATGGCAAGGCCTCCCTTTCTCTGGCAGAGGAAGATGTAATTGTTCCAGATGCTGTTGGACCACAGCAAGGGGAAGATGGGGCTGGAAAAGCCATGCACATATAGGTGAAAATGTCCTATAGCACCCCAGTCAGGGCGCCCAAATCTATATCTATATATTGTGCTCCCTATGAAACTGCTTCATGTCCCGGAGCTCTGTAAGGATGTGGCCCATCATGTCTTGGGACTGATGGAGGATCCCAACATTTTGGTTGATGGTTTGGGTGACAGTAAATCCAGTGGCCTCACTATGCTGGCCCATAGATTACCTCCCACGGCTCCTACCCATAGTACCCAGTGCCCTTGACCCAGTGTGCCCCATCATACTGGGCCCTGGATGAATTGCAGGCAGTGGTGGTGTTGTTGTTGTCTCAACAGCAACCAGCACTGGGGGGCACAATATCCGTTTGATGTTGCTTTGAACACAGGATGTGGAGGTATCCGCCAGCTGAGATGTTGTAACAGCTGGAGTGGGAGGTGTGATGGATCAGTCCACTTCTCTTCATCTGGACTTTCAGGAGTGGAGTCCTCCCTGTAGGCAGGATCCTGGGTTGAAGTAGAGGTATCCTGATTGACAGATGTTTGGCCATATGCTCTGACTGTTGAACCTATTATGAATGTGAAATTTGTTTTTGTAAAAGTGTGAATTACACATTCAATGAATTTAAAGCAAAAAAATGTAGCAAACTAAAAGGAAGGAATTGAATATCACGGTTAGACCTTTCCGTGGAATTATAATTAAACAAACTGTTTATTTTTCATACAATACTACTTCAAATAAACAGGTAAGATGTCCTGCAATGAAAATAAATAAATTAGTAAGTATACATGAAATGCACCAACCATTCAAATTAACCAATCCAAGATCATGCAGGCTACACAATAGACATTTACACAATTTAGAGGGATGTTTAGCATTAGTCATCATATAAACAGTGCATAGTCAAGTTTTCAAATATGCCACTTCTAATCAGCATACAAATGTACATGCCTTAAAACAATTTAGTACTACGCAAACAAATGATAGACGGAATGTTGAATAAATCATACATTCACCATCAGTCAAGAGATTTGGGTTAAATCCATCGTTCTTTTTCTCACCATGCCAGCCCAGTTTAGACCCAGCCATATGCAAATCAGCCTTGACCCAGTGCCTCATGGGAACAGTCCAGACCGAACTGCCAAGCCAGGTCCTCCCTGGACCGGAATCAAGCATTCTGGGACCGGTTTCTATAGGAATGTATACACTTGTAAATTGGTAGATACCACTCAAAAAGATTGTGAATCAGCCCTATTTAAACTGACCATTACCCCCCAATTCACGTTGTCAGGATTATTGGTATACCGTCCCCCTGGGACAGCGAGCTCATGGATTACATCATTACCGGATTTTTTAGCTCCAGTACTGCTCAAAGCGTCGAATTTTACGATCTTAGGGGACCTAAATATACACCTAGAAGACCATGAGTGCCCTTATAGAAATCAGCTTCTCTCCATCCTGGAAGCTTTTAATCTTCAACTTCAAAACACAGGTCCCACACATTGTGCCGGTCATCTATTAGACCCGATTCTGTCCAATCTTTCTTTAGACTGCTCTCGAGAAGCCCTACAAATTGCCTGGTCCGACCATTTAGCCGTCCCCTTCTCTTTAGATATGGCTGAAACAGCAATAAGACCTGAGGTGGAAACTGCTAGGCCAGCTCGGAATTGGGGGAAGATCAATATGCCAGAATTTAATAAGCTGTTGATCAAAACACTTCCGTACACTGAACTACCAGTTGCTGCACTCAATTGCACCACGGAACTCTGGCTAACTAATGCTGTCAATTCGGTGTTACCGATGACATCCAAGTCCGTTTCTTTACATCATCCCCCAGCTCCGTGGTACTCGGAACAACTTAAATGCCTCCGCTCACAATGTAAGACCTTGGAACGTAAATGGAGACAAGGTTATTCCCCCTCACGTAAAGTCATCTATAAAGAAGCCTTGAAAAAGTACCACAACAGCTGTAAAACTGCTAAAGCAGATTATACTAAAAAAACAGTGACTGATGCACAAAATTGCCCAAAGGTGCTATTCTCCGTTGTTAAAAAATTGACTGGTGCTAATTCCACTCCTCCCTCTCCGGCACTTGATGCCGCCCAGTGTCAATCCTTGGCAGATTACTTTATAAATAAAGTTGATCTTATCTATGACCATTTTACCACACTCCCAGGGACTACTTCCATTGCCCCTGACATGGTCCAGGAACCGGTGAATACCACCATTGATGCAGTAATTACTACTTGGCAGCCTTTAGATGCCATTTCATTTGTCTCCTGCTTAAATAGTGTGCGATCGGGCTCCCCACGGGACGCTCTCCCGGCCAAAATATTAAAACAATTAGATCCCCTCACACACCCCATCATTATCAAACTACTAAACGCTTCTCTGAGTGAGGCCCACATCCCCCAACCTTGGAAACACGCCATGGTTGTACCTCTATTGAAAAAATTGGGTGCAGATTCTTCCAACTCTGCCAATTTCCGCCCTATATCATTGTTGCCTATCTTTTCGAAGATATTGGAGAGACATATTAATTCCCAGCTTTCTAAACTGGTCGAAAACACTGCCTTTCTCCATCCTTCACAGTCGGGCTTTCGGCCTCGGCACTCAACTGAGACTGCCCTTCTGGGGGTAACAGAGAGTCTTAGGCACGGTGTCGATCAGGGAAACACCATGGCGCTCATCCTGCTGGATTTGAGCGCAGCCTTCGACACCGTGTCGCATTCCATCCTCATTGACTCTCTGAAAGCTCTAGGTGTGGCAGGCCAGGCCCTGGCCTGGGTGGTGTCATTCCTTAGCGACCGGACCTTTCAAGTGTTTTCGCCTAAAGCAGCTTTCACCATCTGTCCATCTACCCGCGGCGTTCCCCAAGGTTCAATCCTTAGCCCTTTATTATTTAATATTTATGTTAAACCCTTGGCGAACATAGTTGAACAGGCCGGGCTAACCCTGTTCTCCTATGCAGATGACACCCAGATTGTCTTCTCCCTATCAGGGAGAGACGAGAACAATACCTCCGCACTCAAGTCTGGCCTCATTCTTGTGGCCGACTGGATGCGGAGAAATTGTCTCAAGCTGAATGGGGAGAAGACCGAGGTGGTCATTCTGGGTCGGAACAAACATCTCTGGGGTCCCCGTCATTGGCCCATTGAACTGGGAAATGCGCCGACACCTTCCACTGCAGTTCGTAACCTGGGCGTCATTATTGACGACAGGCTAACTATGAGGCAACAGGCTACTAAGGTTGCAGCCATTTGCTTCTCAACGCTGCGGTGGCTTCATAAGATTCTGTGGATGCTCCCCCTCTGCTCTCGCAGAACCGTAGTCCAGGCACTTGTAACATCACGCCTGGACTATGGCAACATTCTCTACCTGGGCGCAGATAAAGCTACCATACATGTGCTTCAGGTTGTACAAAATGCGGCTGCGCGTTTACTAAAGAACGTCCCTAGACGCATTTCAGCCGCTGCCGCCTTGCGGGACCTTCATTGGTTGAGCGTCCCCGAACGGGTTAATTTCAAGGCACTCTGTTACATGTTCAAGGCCAAGCAGGGCAGCACGCCAGCTTATATCCAAGGGTTGGTAAAACCTTACAGACCCTTACGCTCACTAAGGTCATCGGACACTGGCAATTTCACAGTGCCAAGATGGAAGCTGACAAAAATGGGAGGCCGCTCCTTTTCTATTTTGGGCCCTAAATATTGGAACTCCCTCCCACTGGAACTAAAGTTAGAGACCAACCTACTTCGCTTCCGTAGGGCTCTGAAGACTCTACTTTTCACTAAGCGTAGCCAATAGTTGGTTGTGGCTTCAAGTCAGGTGCTGCACTTTCCTTTCTTCTACAGTCTATCCCTGGCGCCGGGAAACCCACTGTGGGTAGCTGTGCGCGATAAAAGCTTAAATAAATAAATAAATAAAATTTCTGGGTATCACCCTTCATCAGCCAGGCTAGCTTGAATCCAGTGGCACAGTGAGCAAGGGACCCACGTCTGGGCATACCCATCTCACTTAGGGTGAAAAGTGCGACACAAACAAATGATGGACAGACATAATGTTGAATGTAAAACAATTTAGGTCAGCAAACTTTGATTTGTGAAACTAATGACATGAATTCAATTGACAAAGGACAAAATTCGACACAATTTTCAAAATGGTGCATTAAATAGAGAATGATCAATCAATGACACTTTACCAAAATTGAAAATATGCTAGAAAAGGTAGAATGGGCTAAATACAATTGCAGTATTATTTTCACAAAAACGAAATAATGCATCATGGTAGTTGTAGCTATTTCAATTTAACTTTCACACTTGCAAAATTGTAACTTGAACATACCTTGAGAAAATATGCAATAAAAAGATAATCAACGGTGGAGGGCGTGGCTTGGAGCGTCAAGATTGCAGTCGCACTCTAAGAGTGCTCCGGAACCCTCGGTCATCCGCTCCAAAATCCATCGCCATCGGCAATCATCTCTTCCCCTAACCCGCCGCCGGTGCCTGATCACCATCCAAGCTACCTACCAGTGCCGAGGAACCACCGCAGAACCCGATGTGATGGCGGAATTGCCTCTTGGTCTCCGAGCCGCCCGTCGGGCCGTGACCTGGGCCAAGACACTGGAGCCTGTCACCGGACAATGCGGCAGATTGAGCCCCCCTGCACCAAGCCCTGCTAACGTGCCGGGGTGTCTAGCACCTCACTGGGCTTGGACGGACTCCGGAGCCACGGACCAGCGCGGTGTTCCAGGTTCCCAGCGGCCTGAAGACGGGAGATCTGGGGTGAGGACCCCTTTCTCCAACTGGACCTCCGAGACTGGTGTGTGGGCTTGAGCCTGCGGCATAGTGCAAGGTTGGCAGCCAAGGTGGAGACCGGGGAATCGGCTGCTTTTCCGGGCAGCAGGGATCCTCGGAAGAGCACCCCCCCGCCCCCCTTTGCTGCTGTGATCCTGTAGGCTGGGGGCGACCTCTGGACCCCCCTGGCAGTTGCAGAAGGCCTGGACGTGGTGTCGGGCCCTGCGATCGCTCACCAGCTGGAGGACAAAGGAGATCTGAGCCTGCTGACGTGTCAGAAGCACCCGCGATCCGGACCTCCGACGAGGTGGTGAGTCTGGCGGTTCGCACCAGGATGGGGTGAAGAGGCCAGCACCTGCCTGATTACATTGGTCTTGATGCGGGCGCATCCGGGGCCTCCAAGGCCTACGAGTGACTGCGCCCACAGCGGGGTAGGGACCACCACGGGAGGGATTGGCTGCTGCAATTGGACAGCAGAGACCCCATGCGCGGCTCCCCCGCCACCCCTGCTGCCACCTGTAGAGGTCCCCTAAAGATATCTATGGCGCTGTTGCACCACACACCCTACGACTCCATCTGACCTGCGGTGTCCTCTGTCCTGCGCGGCGATGCAGTAGCCCTGCTGGCATGGGAGGGCGCGGGCCTGACGCTTGTCCTAGACTGAAGGCCGTGTACTCTACTGGAGGGGGGCACTCAATTAGATCCCCTGTGCGACCAGGCACAGCAACACCTGAACAGCAGTAGACGGGAAACGGACTGGGAGATCGCTCAGTGGGCTGGGAACCCCCCTCCTGCCCTGTTGGATACCCTACCATCCTGATCTTGGTCCACTCAGTGTGGGAGACCCCCACCTCCATCTGCCCTGGCTCACCACCAAACTCGGTGTGGGGCTCTGTGGGAGGCAAGTGGAACATACACTGGACCCTGGGCAAACTCCTAGGACATGAAATTGCCCCCGCTGTTCCAAATATGACATAACTCAACTGCAGAAAGGGTCCCCACAGACTGCAGCCGGACCAGCCTACCTGCTGCTGCAGACCCAGTGGGAGTACGACACCAGGGTCCTGCGGCTGGAGGGTCCAGCTGCGGAGTCGCAATACGGTGGGTTCCTGAGACCCCCCTCCTCGCCTGCCCGGATCCAACAGCTCCAGGTGCGAATTACTTCATTACAGAAACAAACACTGACCCCCCCATCTAAGCGTGACGCAACCGCGTCGGGATCAGCACTTCAAGTCCGTAGACCATCAAAAACATTTGCCACGAGGATGAGCATGGAATCATCAATCACCATGTCCCCCTTCCGGCTCCCATAGCGCACCATCACCTGTGACATCACCAAGTGGCGCCCAGCCCTCCAGACAGAACCGGCTACTAAGTGGAGTGAACCACCTCTGGTCCCAGCCATGGCACAGCTACGCAGCGGAAGATTACCCCCTTCAATATCGGCAAACTCACCAGGTCACCGTTGCAAATCAAATCATCGAAAATGCAGTGGCCCCCTCATCCCTAGAGGTCGCAAGGGACCCACGAAAGTGCAACAGCCAACCACTGGGTCTGGCCAATACCCCCCAGGTGAAACCGTCTAACGATTAGTCAAACCACTACCTCACAGTGACCTTCCCCACACATCCGAGCCATGGGGAAAGACAGGGGTGCGAAACCACCCGTGACACAAACTAAAATGCACAAATACACCGTTAGCAAGATTGGGACTCGGTCTGAAGCTACAGAGGGGTGCACCCCTATGGGTGGGGACCTCAACATGATCCTGCAAGCCATCTCCGCCACACAAGCCTCCGTTGAAAATATTATAGCACAGGTACGAGTCGACATGGACCTGCTCCGGCAGGACATCTGTAGCGTGGCCAGGATCACGAAACTGAATCTCGCATCTGCTCTGTCGAAGACGATGTAACAAGTTTGAAAGAACAAATGACCCTTCTGCAAACCCACGCCAGAGAGCTTCACAAGAGGGCAGAGGATGCCAAAAACTGATCCAGACGCAATAATCTACATCTTGTGGGATTCCCGGATGGTCTGAAGCAGGGTCCGATGGAATCATTTATTGCAAACTGGATCAACTCGTGGTTGCCCAATGACAAACTCTCTACTTGGTTCGTGGTGGAGCGAGCACACTGCTCCCTGGCTCTAAAACCACCCCAAGGTGCCGCTCTATAATGGGTCGGTGCGACCCATTATAGCGCGGCTCCTTAACTTTAGCGACAGGGAGCTAATCCTGCAACATGCTCGTGCCCAGAAAAATATAATTTATCAAAATTACACCATCATCATATTTCCGGACTACACCAGGGAGCTTCAAGCACACAGGCAATCCTACAAAGAAGTGAAACAAAATCTCTGCGCCCACAACCTACAATACAGGTTACTCTTCCCAGCAAGACTGCGTGTGGTATTCGAGGGAAAAACACTCTTCTTTGATAGTCCCGAAGCAGCTCAGCTCTGGCTGACGGAGGAGCGTCCCCTCCCACTCCAACCTGTGACTTCGACCCCGGAAGCACAAACTGCAGCTACACACAACCCTGCTCAGCGAAGGAGGCGCACGCAGTCCCGCAGGGGCCAAAAGGCGGGCAGGGCAAAATCAGGCTTGCCAATGCCTCTGTGCTCCCCACTTTAGCGTCGGAGCCCGACCATAGACGGAACTCTGGATTTCGAGATCATTTGCCTACAGAGAACACTTCATCCAGAATTATGCCCATAGACTCTACAGACTCCAAAGTCTCCCGCAGCCCGGCGATCCACTATCTGAGCCCCCCACGGAACGCCGCAAACAGCCGTCATGCCAGACAGTGTCCTATCGAACATTAGCGAATCTCCAGCCAGTCAGATACTTCTGATAATGTGCATTCTGACCCTGCAACGAGAAGGGCCCACCACACTTCATTGACTCTAAACATTATAGTTTAGTTCACCTCAATAGTTACAGGGCAACAGATGCTTCAGTTTCTGAAGTATGCAGTATACGGCAGGGGTTGGGTTGGGGGGGGCGGTGGGGGGAGGGTTTGGGCCGTTGCCCGAAGTTTCTAGTTGTTCTACAACTCAAGGTTTACAGCATGTCAGCTCCACAATATTAAGACACAACACCACAAATACATGTCAACGGATTACAAACATTTCACATACTTCAGCCTCTAGGGCACCCGCCACACAACAGCTCCCTGAGGCACAGGGGGCTTCCTACATTAACCATGATACAATGACATATAAAGGGAACTCTCTCTGTATTATGTCGTGGAACGTACACAGCCTACTACTAGGTTCAAGTGGACATTTACTGTGCGAAACACATATATGTTATTTACACAAGCATCAAATCATCATGTGAAATGGAATGGCTATTGAAACCTGTTATCTTAAATACAACACAATACATTCAAACAAACAAGAGGTTACTGATATATATTTAGGTTTTTATGAAAAATAAATTGTGCTGAACACATTAGCAACAGCTAACTTCAAGGCAAAATGGACATTTAAATTTAGTGACACATTGAAAAGTATAACTTGCCAGTCTCCACTCCACCAAGGATTCCTTTCAAGTCTGATATAGGATCTGCAAGACCTTATCCAACCAGGGAGACTTGTAAGGAGGGACTGGGAGAACCACCACCAGTCCTCTGGGCTTCCAGGTGACGCTAGGAGGCCAGGGAACGCACTCTCTCCTGCCGGTCATTCAACCTCTTCCTAATATCCTCCTATGTGAGCAGGTTATTTGTTACAGCAGTCACTCTGTCAACTATTGTGGCCCACATCTGCTTTTTCTGGGATATGGCTGTATTTTGGACTTGGGCTCCAAACAAATGCGGATCAACTCTTATGATTTCATCCACAATGACTGACAATTTTCCCCTCAGTAAAACATGGATTTCTCATTGATATAAGAGGTAATAAATTACAAAAGAGGAAAAATGAACCAGTAACAGAGAGAAGGGAAAATAAAAACTGATGACTGAGAATTTGTTGTGGGACAATGTGTGCTGCTGTGGATTGACAGAGAACCATGGTCTGAAATGGTGTGTTTTATAGTGTGGTATGCAGGTGCAAATTAGCCAAAGCACATCAGGTGTGTAATGCTAGCATCCTGCTTACAGCCACAGGAATTGTAAATGTTGACCGCGTCCCGTGACAGAATCACATAGCTGGTAAACCCCCGCTAGACATCGCCAGAACAAATGAGTTTTCTAAATAGGCTCAGCGCAACACCGCCACCAGCATTGATGGAGTATTATTCACTAGTGGAGGAGTTTGCTGCGTTGTCAGCGTGAGCCACGTACGTGACAGGAAACACTGCTGACACAAACAGATATTCAGCCTGCATACATCTAAATAGAGTGGGTTGGATTACGTCAGCTTGACGGAGTACTTTGATACCCCACCTTGAAGTGACGACAGTAGTCCGGTCAAGATCTAAATCAGGCCTTGAATGTTTTGCAGAAATTGAATTTGCCACTGTGTTAAACTTTCTCATACTTTCGGCTGATAGAAAAGACTTTCCCAATTGTGTGTCGAGTATTCCACCCAGGAATGATATTTTTGTCTAAGTTCCAACAATTATTTCTCGCTGGTCAAAGTGAGACCCAATCTCCGGAAGGGACTGATGCAGGCCTTCGTAGAAGCCTTTGCCCCTTCCCTTGATGTTGCCCATGTATGGGAACACCTGGAATGACCTTTTCGTCTGAGAAAAGCACCAACTTAAGTAAGACATTTGGTAAATATTTGAGGCGCTGATTTGAGCCCGAAAGAAAGCACTTTGAACGGGTAGCGTTGCCCAGCTACCAAGAATCAAAGGTAGTATGTTTTAGATGAATGAGTATGTGGAAGTATGCGTATCGAAGGTCCAGGAAGGGCATAAAATACCCTTTCTGCATCATCAGGAGGACTTTTAGTAAAGTAATCATCCAAAATGACTGTTTCTTTAGAAACTTGTTCAGCGGCCTCAGATCCAGTATTTGTCCCCATTCACCAATTATTTTTTAATAAGAAGAACCTGGATAAAACCCTTGTTTCTTTGCGACTTGGGAACAATTTCTATAGCCCCTTTGAGGAGTAGCATGAGAATTTCCATTTGACGATCCTTCAACTGAAGATGATGTTCCTATTTGGGTGGGGGACTGGGGGTCTCTGGGCGAACTCCAATGTATAGCTTGATTGAACAATTTGCCTTACCCATTTGTCTGATGTAATGGTATCCCATGCAGGAGCAAAAAAAGGAAATTGTCCCTTCCAGCTTCGAGTACTAGATGGCAAAGGGGAAAAAGCGGGGAGTCAAGCTCTCTGCTGACTGTCATTGGTAATTGCCTGTGAGCAGCCTCTTTTCCTCCATAAGGACCCCCCATAAAACTGTATTTGATTCAGATTGAAGCAGTATCCTTGATCAAATCCGGACTGTCTTTGAGCATTATACTTACGTCACTGTCCTCCATACGGGTTGAATCCTTCATTGAAATTCTGTTCTTCTTGCGCCACGACAACTACATGTTACAAATCTGCAGTATTGTAAAAGCGCTAATGTCTGTGCGGTGTCAATTTCAGTTTTAAGACCTTGAAAAGCCTTCTCCACATGCCTACCAATTAGAGTGAGAGCATCAAAAAGCATATCGAGTACCTTAGATTGGATGTCAATGTTGAACTGTATTTTTTTCCTATTGTGTGTGGAGTCCATCTTGGTATCAAAACGTATGTTATCAAAACATAATATATCTCAACAAATCGAGAAGGTGCATCTCAACGCTGCAGTATTGCTCAATGACGAATGAGACCTATGCAATAAAACTGAGGCCTGAACAACGTAAATTCATGAACTTTGATAAACCATTGTTTTGTTCAAATCAACCAGCTTGAAAAGCAATTATGTAAGGCATGCTCAACTGACAGCACTCGTGAATTGCCACAGCATGCTTGCTCAACGCTATTTTAATAAGGGGCACCTGCTATTTGTTATTGTGTAAACTCAATCGCTGGAAATGCCCACTGTCACTAGTTAAGGCACGTGGGTCCACATTATGTACTTGCTTATCATGCAATATTAATGTTCTCTGATTGGATGAAATATATCTATCTCTATTTATCTATCTCTCTCTATCTCTTTCCATCTATATATAGTGCAACTTGATTAACGGTTGCGGGGCATGTGATGTACTAGTCCACTATTAACCAGAAATGGTCATGATCTTGATACTTCATTGGACATTTAATGGTACGGCTTGTTACGCCTTTGTGGGCTTAGCCAATAAAGCATTACGATCGTCACTTTTTGGGCACTTGGTTGGAGCTTAGATGACAGCTAACTACCTCTGTGCCACGTCAATAAACCTTATTCATGTGCATGATCTGATGGCTTTCGTCTTTGACTCAAATGTAGGCTTCTCCATCAGTACAGAAGGCAGTGGACTTTAACCAGTCTTATCTTTCTGATAGAGTACCTCCAGCCAGCAATGGGGAAACCTGTGTTCAAGATATCCATTGCTGTGTCACTAATGAAGAAAGAAGTAAGTTCCCCTTCCTTAAGGATAGCTCTTGTTGCTTTTCATCTTTTGGAATAAGTTCCAATAATGGGGACATATCAGCCACATCTGGCGATCATAACCAGAATTGCCAGGGCATTAGCTGTTTTAATGGAGAAAGCTGCCATAGACAAAATTATCGGGCCCAGATTAGCAATGCGTTTACCATCCTTGCCTGGAGGACCAGCGGATGGTGTAATTTAGGTCTTGGTTCTTCTCTGAGCTGATGAAGAGATTACCGAATCTGGTTTCGTATAACCAGTGAGGAAAGCCGGGGCTAAATCGGAACCTTATACTTTTTTCTCCACATGAGGTATCAGTATTGGAACTGTAGCTGGTGTTTATTAATTTTAAACTTTCGACCACACATAATTTATAATAGGTGTGGATTTAAGCGCCTTCAGGGGTTGCTCTTTAAAGTCATAAATAAAAACTGGTTGGTCTACAGACATTGTTGGTAGCTTGAATTTCTTAGCTGCGCTTTCTATTAATGAAAATAACTGCAGACCAATCCTGTGTAGAATTATATTAATTTGGCACATCATCAATCCCACTTGGGACAATGAATTCCCATCCATTATCACCTTGTCCTCCATCATCTTATGAAAGCTCATCCTTTTCCTTATACGGAATTATTGGAGTCAACATCCTCCATGTCCTCTCTATGAACAGGACTGGAGGATATTTCCATTGTAGGTGGATGAGGAGGTAGTAGTGACGGTTGCTGACGATATGCAACTGATAAAGGAGTAGGTGGCAGACTAGATGCAGTAGGTAAAACCAAAAGAGTATTATTAGCCAGATGTTAAGGTAAAAAATTATTAAAAGAGTCCATTATCTGTTGCAAGGTAGATAAAAAGGCCATAGGGATTTGGACAACATCAGGTCTCTATAATATCTTGGTGGTCTGTCCCAGATACCAATTCAAGAGGTTTGAAACTTGTAATCTTGCTGATAATCATTCGTTGTAGGATTGCCATCCATTTCTTCTTCAAAATCTGGGACATAGCTTACATCAAATTGTGTCGGGCTGTAATGTGTAAACAATGCATAATCACTAGCCTCCTGTTCTTGGTCTGGCTGAAATGTTTGAGCTGGAGGTAAATTCAATGGTCAAAAAATATCTAATTTTAAGTTGGTCGTCAACTGTGATTTTGTTGAAGGTTTAGATGATGGTATGAATGTTGCTGATGGTGATACAGGGGTAGTCAATGGCGTTTTTGATGGTTTGGTTGTTGACATCTGGGTCGCCGTCAATGGTATGGCCGTTGACAGTAGGGTCAATGTCAACAGTTTAGTTGTTGAGGTTTCTTTTGAAGATAGGTTTTTTGAAGATGTATTTTTCTTTAATACAGGTTGCTTCCCTTGATAGTGCTTAGATGTATGCTTATCTTGATTATTACCCGAGCAGGTGACTGCAAGCACTGTACCAAATAAATCATGCTCACAAAACTGTACAAGTCTCTTGTGCGCTGCCTTTGTGGCATTGCTTGGAATGGCACTTTTCATAGAATCTTCTCCTGAAGAGGGGGCATCTCCTTTGAAAGAAGGCAAACAATTTTTCTCCATAAGGAATAATGCCAACCTCATTTCTTTGTCCTTAAGAGTTTTAGTTGTAAAAGCCTTGCAAATATCGCATTCTGATGCCTTATGATTTCGATGAAGGCAATAAATACACAGAGAATGTGGGGCTTCAGTGTATATCTGCTTGTTGCTACAAGAAGAACAAGGTTTGAAAAGAGATTGTATCCCTCTGTCAGTCATTGTGACAGTTGGCTGTCAGATAAAAAGATCTCCTTGGCCCAGAAAAAAATTAATCTTTCCTAAAAACAACTCGCAGCAGTGCTAAAGATATTGCTGGTTCAAATTCCGGCCGATCAGAATCGTAACAATTTCAGGTTCACTGAAGCGTTAGAACAGAGCTCTACCAGGGGACTCCCTCACACACTAACTGCGGCAGAAATCTGAGCTATGGTGGTCTATAGCGGGAGTAGGAGAGCTTAAGCATCCACCTCATTGGCTGAAGTTTGGGTTCTTTCACATGAGTGTATGTGCTACTAAATAGATGTTTCATGCCTAAGACCATTTAAACACTGTATACAACTATTTTCATGTACTGGGAATTCCCAGCTTACAACAGGAAATGATTCAAGCATGTTGAATATATAAAAGATCCAGTGTTGGAGCACTGAACTTAATAATGTTCCCAAACAGATATTTACCAATTCAATACAGCTCGTTTTACTTCTGCCCCCAAAAACAAAGCTACAAACGAACCAGCAATAAAGGGTAGTGAAAACAAAGCACACCTGTTCTTAAGGGGACAGGTCAAATCCTGTCGTCAGATCTGTCTATACACACGCATTATTGCTGTGCATAAACACGTTATTCTTAGTTTTTCTACCACACACAGCACCTATAGCACCACCACCACAACGATGTCTTTCGAAGAAATTCTTCACTTAACAGAGAACAAAGCAGAAACCAAGATTTACAGTGCTTCAGAAGCACAAGAGATTTGTGGCCTAATCCGGGAGGTTCGTACATTTGATTTATCACAGGGACCAGTAACTCAACAACTTAGACAGTTAGAATATTTGATGAGGCGTGAGATAAATCAGCGTCTCCATGCCACCACTTTAGTGCAGTACCACAAAGCCAGTAGAATACCGAGGGGCCTAAGACTACCATTAAAACCTATGATGTTAAAAATGAACAGAAAATTTATGGACAAGTGGTATGCCATACTTAATAAGTGCTCTTTAGACCTTATTCTTTTAATTGTGGAGGAACTTTCTAGCGTTCTATCAGGTCTAGAACAAGAGATTCATGAGTTGCAGAACTCATTAAAAGAACGTATGACAGGGGAGGACTGGTCGACAGCACTGTAGGACATTAACAAAAAACTGGATCACTATGCTACGGAGATACATGAACGTAAAGCCTCAAATTTAGAAGGGACACCTTGGTTTAGAAGCTAGATGAAGTGTATTCATGGGCGGAAGCCTATGCACTAAAACGCACATTTCAGAAACCAGGTGCCACTTCCTCCGAAGAAAGCCTTGTTTCGATTAGTGATACCAGGATAAGTCGCCCACCAGTCCCAGTACCGACTGACAGCACACAGATTGTAGCATCATCAACATCTAAAGTTTCTTTTTTAGATACAAGCCCGGCAGCCAACAATGCTCCAATGAGCTCGGGGTCAGCAAAAGGAGACCTGGAAAAACTCGCAGAAGTAGTGGAAAGCTCAAAGCAAGTATGCCGCAGGCAGAAGAAACATTAGTGGTGAATATCTCTAGTACCAGACTCACTAAAACACAGATAGCAATTCTTAACAAAGGTATTTCGTTTGTACCCACTTTCAATACAAGGGCTTTAGACAATACAAGGGCTTTAGATTTTGAAGCACAGTGAGACGTACGAGAGTACGATTTTCGAGCGCTGGTAAAACCAACGATTGCACACGATTTTAAAGTGTTTGTAATGTGTTTTTAAACTTGTAATGCACTCACCTACTTATATGTAAAGCGCACTTGATCCCCGGTACACCGCCAAAAGTTTGGTTTGAGTGGAGGGACGGCGCCACGCCCACCACGGAGGAAGTGATTGCAACTTCCAGGGCACAACCAATCAGCGACCTGCAGCTGGCTCCGCCACTGCCCATATAATCCATGTGTCCTCGGCCGCGCAGCAGACGCGCGCAGCGGGCGCGCCGATGTCGCGCCGTCCGCGACCAGACGCGGCCCGCGGCCATGACCCTTGGCTTTGTCAGTCACTCCCATATTACCTACTCGAAAGAGGCTCTTCTGGCATGCATTCCTCCTACATGCTCCAAAGGCAAACTTATAAACTGTACACATACCCCTTTTTCATGTTCTGAATGTAACCTTCGTCTCCTTTCCAAACCCTCTGAAATTGACTTGGCAACTGCCGATTTTCCTCCAATACGGCATATACCAATCTCCACTCAACCTTTAGTCAATCACTCTTTTATCAGTCTAAATTGTAGATCATTACCTAAACATAAAAGGGATATTTATGATCTACTTACAGAATCACAACCAACTGCACTTTTCCTCACTGAGACCTGGCTGACTAATAGCTCAGGTCCAGATATAGCAGCTGCGCTACCCATTAACTACAGCTATATTAGCAAAAACAGAACACATAAAGAGGGGGGTGGTATCGCCATTATTTTTCAAAACTCCTATACATGTCAATGGATAGATCTTGACATCCCTAATTGTGAAGCTGGATCCTTTAAGCTTAAGTTATCTCCAAATGTCACATTATCCGGTGCTTTAATATATCGAGCCCCTGGCACAGCCAGCACGTGGGCAGCCTCTTTTCCCGAGCTCATTGCACCATTTTTACTAGAGGCAACTAACTTTCTGATAGTTGGTGACTTAAATATCCATCTAAATGACATCTCTAGTCACACCAGCACCAATTTTATAGCAGATCTATTGGCCTTAAATCTCACCCTTCACAATGAAGGTCCAACCCACAAATCAGGAAATTTTCTTGATCCAATCTTTTTCAACCAAGACAACATTACCTGTAAACCATCGAAACCTATTCCTTGGTCTGACCACTATTTAGTGGAATTTACAATAGCAATGCCGCAACTGACCATTTCTTCTAAAGCCCCATTTGGTCCCAGGGTTTTAAGGAACTGGAAAAAGTTGGATTCTACCAAGCTCAATACTTGTCTTAGGGACACTAGGCCCTTCACTAATATTACACATATAGGAGAAGCTACAGTTATCCAAAACTGGCTCAGTTCTGCCATCAACACATGCCTTCAACAGAAAAATAAAAAACAAATTCCACTTCATCCTCCTGCTCCTTGGTTTACAGATGCCCTTAGACTGGAAAAAACGGCCTGTAAAAATTTAGAGCGCAGATGGCGCGCCCACTATGATCCCGCACAAAAATCATTATATAAAGCAGCCCTTCTGAACTATCATGCAAACTGTGCATTAGCTAGAGCTGAATTTGCTAAAACAACTATTGAAAATGCTCAAAATCGGCCTAAAGCACTTTTTAAAATAGTCCAGGAACTCTCTGGTTCATCCTGTCAACCAAAAGCACCCTCCCTGGACTCTGCACAGTGCAATGTTCTGGCTGAATTCTTTAGGAATAAAATTGATAAAATCTATGAGGAGTTCAAAGATCCAACTATTTTTCCATCAGCTTTGAACTCCCCGGTAAGCCTGTCCAAATCTGGAAAAGTTATTACACACCCAGTCTTAGGTACCCATCCCCAGCTTCTAACCAACTGGGTCCCCCTCAACCTGCTTTCATTACACGAAACTATAACAACTATCAAATCTGGCTCTCCCCTCGACCCCTTTCCCCCCCAAATCCTCCCTTCACTCGACACTCCCTCACTAACGCTCATTTTAGAGCTACTGAATACTTCTTTGAGAGAGGCTGAAGTCCCCAAAGCATGGAAACATGCCATGGTCTCACCTCTTCTAAAGAAATCCACTGCAGATCCACACGACCCCTCTAACTTCCGTCCAATTTCACTGCTACCCCTATTCTCCAAAATTTTGGAGAAACATATTGTCTCCCAACTCACTCACTTCACAGAATCCAACCACCTCCTTCACACATCCCAATCCGGTTTTAGGACAGGATTTTCAACGGAATCCACCCTACTTGGGTTTTCTGAAACCATACGCCGGCAAGTTGATGATGGGGAGACCGTGGCACTGATATTACTCGACCTAAGTGCCGCGTTTGACACGGTCTCCCACACCATCCTCCCTAACACCTTGCAAGCCTGTGGCATCACAGGACCGGCACTGGCATGGCTTAAAAGTTTTCTCTCTGATAGAACTTTTCAAGTCTTCTCTGCCACATCCTCTTCTAAACCCCATAATCAACTTTATGGGGTTCCTCAGGGTTCAATACTTAGCCCTTTGTTATTTAATTTATACATCAGTCCCCTTGCCCTCTTAGCCGAACAATCTGGGTTGACAATCTACTCATATGCTGACGATACCCAGATTGTCTATTCTCTCTCGGCAAATGCACATTCTAACCCGTCTTCCCTCCATTTGGGCCTTACCAACATTGCCAATTGGATGTTTGAGAATAAGCTAAAACTCAATGGAGGAAAGACGGAACTACTCCTGTTTGGAAAACAAACCTCCTTGTGGGGCCCACAACACTGGCCCTCTCAGATGGGGCCCACACCCACCCCCTCTAGCACCGCTCGCAACCTGGGCATAATTTTTGATGAAAACCTGTCCAGAAACAACAAACGGTCAGAGTGGCAGCCACGTGTTTTAACATACTCAAGTGGCTTAACAAAATCAGGTGGATGCTCCCACAGAACACACTAAAAACCGTAGTCCAAGCTCTAATTACATCCAGGCTGGACTATGGCAACATCTTATACCTGGGAGCATGCAAGGATGTTACTAAGAAATTACAAACCGTGCAAAATGAAGCTGTGAGACTGATATGCATGTTACCTAAAAGATCCTCTACGTCATCTGGTCTCCGGAGTCTCCATTGGCTCCGGATTGAACAACGTGCAAAATTTAAAGCTCTATGTTTCATGCATAGAATCAAGGCTGGTAAGGCCCCTGCCTATCTGAGCTCCTTGGTTAAGCAATACGTCCCCCCCAGAATCCTACGTTCCTCGACTCAACATAAGTTCCAGGTACCTAGGATCAATCGAGTTAGACAAGGAGGTCGCTCTTTTTCCTATCTGGCCCCCTCATTATGGAACTCCCTCCCAATTCAACTCCGCACAAATGAATGTTATTTGCAATTCCGTAAGAACCTGAAGACATGGCTGTTTAACCAATAATTAGATTTCATCTGCTCAATTTTTTCTCTCCCCTTGTTACTTTGTTTCAGTTTCTTTCCTAGCGCCGGGAAACCTTAGGGTAGCTGTTGCGCTCTATATGGAGTATCCTGGCGCTGAAGACCGCTGAGGAACCCGTTCTGGTTTTCCCTGTGAGATGGTCCCTTTCTGGGTATGTCCAAGGTGAAATCAGGCATCCCCGGCGTCTGTGGGGGGCCGTTGTAGAGATGAGGCAAGCTTAATGCCCAGAGTTGCCGAGTGTGTTCCCTGGTTAGAGTAGGCACCGAGGCGAGAATTATCGAGTCCGTTTTGACCCTGGTCCACGACCCCATTCTCTGCCTACGGGTGTGCCGCCTCTAACCAGTGAGCCACACCACTCCACTACATATCTTCCACTCAGTCAGGATCCCACTAGGGAATTCCAAGAATCTTTATGGAATCTTTTGTACATGCACTTGACATGCAGTGGATCACGGAAAAAACTAGAGGTTACCTGTATTCGAAGCATCCACGTAGACCGACTGTCTACATGCTACCGAAAATTCACAAGAATTTTTAAGGATCCCCCCTTTTGTCCCATATTATCGGGATGCAATTCCATTCACGAGCCACTAGGGCATTACTTGGACACATTTCTGCAACCATTTGTCCAGTCAGGGTCTACTTATGTGCAAGAAACCACACACTTTCTACAGCTTATCGGTGAGCTCAAAATACCTACTGATAAAGAAATTTGGCTAGGAACAGTGGATGTGGTGTCGTTATACACCTCGATACCACATTCAGAGGGTATAGAGGCCATGAGTGGGCTTTATTACAGCAAGAGAAAGTGGCAGCTAGCCAAGTATTTCTTCTGGAAATTCTCCAATTCAGTCTCTTTAACAGCTATCACAACTGGAAAGACCAGTTCTTTTTACAGACCAATTGAACCTCCATGGGTTTTTCTGGTGCCCCCAGCTACGCTAACATCTTCATGATGAAATTTGAACAGGAACGTATTCTCAATGAACCATTCTGGACAGATCGGCTTCTCATGTACCGCCGATACATCGACGATATATTTATTGTCTGGCAGGGAACTAAGCATGATCTAGAAAAGAAATTGAAGGAACTTAATGACAAACTCCAGGGTACAGTTCACCTACACAATGGATACACATAAGATCTCATACAAGGATGTTACTCTAGAAATCAAGGGTACAGACATAGCAACCAAGGTTTACCACAAAGCGACTGACTGCAATAACACCCTTTAGTACATTTTGTACAGTAGTTTCCATCCTGAACCACTTAAAAAACATCTTCCGTTCTCCCAGTTTCTTAGAATGAAACGCATTTCATCGGATGAAACCGCCTTCAGAGAGGCAGTAGCTGAATCCAAGAAGGACTTTTTAGAAATGGGATACCCCATTGAAGTTATAGAGGCATCAGAGAAAAGATTAAATGACATTCCGAGAGAACTGTTATTGAAGAAAAAAGAGAAACTACATTTGAAAAGAGAAGTTTATGTATCCACATTTTCCACTAGATCACTAGTGATTCAGAAAATAATCCTTAATCGTTGGGACATTTTACAAACAGAACCAGACTTTAAAGATCTTTTTCAAGATCCCCCCATTTTTGCCTACAAGCGATCCAATAATTTACGTGAGGTTCTCAACAAAGAACTTGTGAAATCGATAGACACACACAAAAGAATGCAAAAGTGCTATAATTGTTCTCATTGCAACAATGTCATTACTGGTTTGCAGATTTCTCACCCTTGGACAGGGACACCAATAGCTTTGAGATTTACAGCTAATTGCAACACACAAAACGTAATATACTTGATTTGTTGCCCTTGCTCACTACATTATGTAGGTAAGACCGAAAGAGCACTGAGGTCAAAGAATGACGGAACATAAAAGTAGGATCAGAACAAACACTTTGAGTTCTCCGCTTGCCACTCATTGGGTGGAGGCGAAGCACACAATAGCCCAGATGAGATAAACCATCCTTGAGGTAGTGCAGCAAAGACAAGATAGAGATATGTCAAAATTCATCATACAGAGAGAGACGTATTGGATCAAACACTTGAACACACTAGTCTCTCACGGGCTTAATGAGAAACTGGAATTATCATGTTTTCTGTGTTTGATTGGGAGGTACTGCATACTGACGTGGCAGGCAGGTTGAGTTTATTTATTTTTACCATGGCTCTTTTGCAGACAGATAACTTTTTCCTTTTTGGACAGCACAGTGCATTGATGACTTTGTTGCACCTTATTAGTTATGTGGACAGACAGTGCACTTATCACTTCTTCAGCTTATGTATGAACACTTTATTTTTCTTCTTTTTTATTTATGCTGCCCAGTAGTCCATGCATTCCGAACCCCACTAAGAACCACACAATGTTTCTGGTCATTAATTGGCCGCATACGCATAGGGAACTCAGATCAGCCAACTGGTAATATGAACCTAAGACAAGCTTAGCATGCTTCCGATATTGCTTTACAAAGGTTATAAAGCTGCTTTTTAGCATCTTTCAATAGGTATCAAGATGTGTACAGATTGCATGTAATTGTGTGATACCCATATCTTGAATGGGATGCTTGGAACCACTGTCGAGATCTTTAAATAGCCTACATAACGTGGAAGTTTACATCTGTTTTTGAACGTTACTTGTTTTACTGTAGGACGATGTTTATATGTTGATTTCTACTGTAGCACTATGTGACGATCTAACATAATTGTATTTATTAGTTTATAATTATTTCGACCGTTATGATGTTATCACATTGTGTAAGCTCTTTCATGTATTATTTAGTTTTTACATTGGCTCTGAGACAATGTAACAATTTGAACACTGAAACTCGCAATCTACATTTCGTTAAGATTCATGTGTACACATGTTATATAAGCCCATATTTTTGCGTCACAAGTTTACATTTCATGCTTTTGCACAAGTTGTTCATAAGATTGGGTTGAGCAGTGGCCACACGATATAATACTAACAACTTGATCCTTCTTCAACATGGCCGCCGCGTAGTGCGGATAGTGTTCAGAGTCGTCTGTTTTTTTCTTTGAATATCTTTTATTGCAAATTTTCTTATGTATGTTGCATAACATAGCAAAGCATTTATAAAGTAGACACAGTTGAACAAGCCACGATCATACAAATGTGTGCTTTAACAACAACAGTGTGCCATGATGACCTTGCTTGCCTTCCAACGTTGACAAACAAAATGTGTGGCCTAGGGCACTCATACCCGTAAGTCGGCCTTCCAAGAAATGGCAGGTGTACATAAAAAAAGTAAGAAGGAAATACCTTCCAAAATAAATCAATGATACATTATCAGAGGGGCCGAGAGGCTTAAAGGATACGTGGAACATAATAATGGAAAAGATGGAAAAAGCAAGGTAAATACGGCATTGCGATTCATCTAGCTATATGAGCTAGCAGCCGGCAATTTCGGTACAAAGGCAAAGTTACGATCTTATGCTCCCAGGAATATGCGTCTCCATCTAATTTTGACAACAATACAATTGAATCCACTCATGTAGCCATCAGGGCAAGCCCAAAGGAATGTTCGTGGTGTGCAATATCCAAAACATTATAATCATGCTTCAAAACTTTAACAACACGATCAATGATAACATAAAAAAAAATACGTGAAAATCAAAAAAGAGCAAACAAAGGAGAGGCTGAGTGTTAATGCAGTGCTATCGCTGACGTGGAATATCTGATGCGCTGTGTGGCTTTTCCGGGAAGCGGGGGGTTACGCAGGCGACAAGGTCTGAGGGGGGGAGGGGGCGGGGCAGGGGGACCAGTGGGGAGGCACAAGGGGGGAAACAACAGCTTCCACTGCCGCGGCGGGGCCCTAGTGTTCTAGGAGTCATGCCATCAGGTTGCAATGTGCGTGTATATCTAGTGTGCCCTGGCAGGGACCTTCCCCTCGTTGGGATTTAGACGCCATACAGTAGTGTTAAACCACGTCCTATACCAGCTCCATGATAAGGGGGGCGCGTCGAAGGGGGGGAGTTGTGCCTAAGTGATTCCGCTCTGAAGGCAGGCCCGGTGGAAGGCGGACAAGGTGTTGTCCCAGGCCTGAGCTATGGGGTATGCACGGAGCCCCGCCGTTTCTTCTCTATGTAGGGTTATGCTCTCTGCTCTCGCCCAATTGTCAAAGGAGCTGCGCCAGTGTGCCACTTGTGGAGGCTCGCTGTTTTTCCAACGTTTGGTGATTAGCCTTTTCGCCGTTATCAAACCGAAGTCCCAGAATCTGGTGGGAACTTTAGTCAGTTTAGTCTGTTTGTCTCCCACGTGTGCTGCAGTTCCCTACCCACCCCCGCAGCCAAGGAGGCAGACACCGCGCTCCAGTAGTCGCGCATTGAGGGGCAGGACCAGAGCATGTGTAAAAAATCTGCATCGAGTAGCCCGCATCTCGGACATGCAGACGTGGTGAGCCCAAAGTAGCGATTGACTTTGCCCGGAGACAAATATGCACGGTGTATGATGTATAATTGGATCATTTTAAAGCGGGAGTTGCGTGGTATATTTGTTGCGCCAGCCATTACCACCGCCAACTCCTTATCAGTCCATTCCCGTTCTCTGTCCCTCGCCCACCTATCCCTCAAGCGCTGTGAGGAAAACTGTGCATGAATGTGGAGGGCCTGTGCTAGCCAATGCACCACGTGGGACCCATTCCCCATAACATGCAAGTATTGTATCAGCAAGTGAGCTGGCGGCTCTACCGAAAGGTCAGCCCAGGCCTGCGTTAGTTTACATATGAGTGTTGCGTGTAGCAGAAACTGTCCCGTCGGGAGGCCTGTGTCAGCTGCCAGCGTTCCAAAGGGTACCAGTGCCCCCTCTTTATATAGATCTCCAACGGTGTCCACATCCACCTGTACCCAGCTACTCCCGTTGTCCCTAGGCGGCCCCAACAGTGGTAGGTTTGGAGCGTACGGCCTGGTGGAGCCAGTGAGCTTTAATCTTCTCGTATAGCATTTACACGCTACTGCTAAGTGCAGCTGTGTTGGGTAGCAGGTTTTGGACAAAGGGTGAAACAGCGCGTGTGTTTGTGCGAGCGTCATGGTAGTAGTGTCTGTTGCTGTATCTCCCAGGTTTTTCCTACTCAAACAGCCGGTTGCCCACTGCAGCTGCGCTGCTAGGTAGTAAAGCTCTTGGTTGGGGATCGCCAAGCCTCCAGCTTCCACAGAGGCATATAGCGTCTTCAAAGCCACTCGGGGCCTTCCCGTGTTCCAGATCAGGCTCCGGACTGAGGTCTCTAGTTCACGAAATATGCGCGTGGGGACGTAGACCGGGCTATTGGCATAGAAATACAGTAATCTGGGTAGTGAAATCATTTTCGTCAAAGTGACTCGGCTGGGCACGTTCAGGGGAAGAGTCTGCCAGAAGAACATCTGCGCCTGCAGAGAGGAGATGGCCCGTACTAGATTACCCTCCAGCACATCTGTGAGGCTTCTATACACGTATATCCCGAGGTAGCGGAACGTGGTTGGGTACCAGTTAAGCCTTTCGTTCTAAATGACGATTGCACATTCCGGTGTGGCAGCATCGAAGGAATACACACCAGACTTAGCCCAGTTACCCCTGAGTCCCGACAGCTCCCCAAAGTCATGGAAGACGTCTGTAAGCACTGGTGGGAAGCGGGTCAAGTCCCTCACATAGAGCAACAGGTCATCAGCGTACAGCGACACTGCATGCACGCCATCTGCTAAAAGGATACCCCAATCCGCGCCGGACGCTCGCAACTGCACAGCAAGGGGTTCCATCACCAGCGAGAAGATTAAAGGGGATAGGGGGCAACCCTGCCGGGTTCCCCTGCGTACCCGGATGGTGTCTGAGAATAACTTACCCGTGCGAACTCGCACAGTGGGCCGCTGGTACAGCAGTTCCACCATTTGGATATAGTCATCGCCCAGGCAAAAATTCTGCAACACCTACACTAGATAAGGCCATTCTACGGAATCAAATGCCTTCTCAAGGTCAAGCACCAGACATCCGGAATGGGGCCATTCATTTGTGGCGAAACCCGGCACCCTAAACAACCGCCGGATATTGTGCGAGGTGCTGCGTGCCGACACAAAACCATTTTGGTCGGTGTGGACAAGTTAAGGCACCAGGGGAGCTTTCTGGCCAGCGTGGAAGCCAGGATCATGTCATCCGTGTTGAGGAGGGCCAATGGGCGGTACGACCCCAGTTGGGCACCATCTCTGCCAGGCTTCGGGAGAGAGAGATCAGGTTTGCTTCATTCAGCGTGGGCGAGAGAGCAGAGTCGGCAATAGCCGCTTCATATATCCGCAATAGCTCTGGAATCAATATGATAAGAGTAGGCCTTATAAAACTCAGCGGGCAACCCGTCCGGGCCTGGAGAGTTGCCATTGGAGAGGGAAAAAAAATGGGCACTCGTAGCTCCTCGGACGTCAGGGGGGGGGCGCCCAGCTTGTCTCGCTGCGCATCGTCAATCTCGGGTAAGGGTAGGGCAGAAAGATATTCCGCTATGTCAGCGACAGAAGCCTGCAACTGGGACTGATTGAGGTCTGTGTAATGATCCACAAAGGCGTCATGAATGGCTCTTTGCGTATACACTGTAGCGCCGTGCTAAGTGCAAATTGATGTCACTGGAGCGGTCTGGGCGTCCTGCCTGATCAGCCACGTCAGCAGTTTGCCTGGTTTGTCCCCAAGGTGATGGGTGCGTGCTGAATGGGCTGCATAGTTCAAATTCTTTAGCCTGTCCAGCAGTCGCGTATGCGCCTCCCTAGCCTCCAACAGCGGCCCTTCGTCACCCTCCACCGCCCCCCCCCCCGCAGCAGATCACTCAATACGCCTCAGTTGTCTGTCCATAAGCTTCTGCATGCCTGCTTGTGTACCCAGACAGTGGCATCTTGTGACAACTTTGAATGCGCCTCATTCAAGTTGCGGAGTGGAGGCAGTGTGGGTATTTTCCTAAAAATATTGTAAAAGGCGCGCCGAGAGCGCGTCGCGGAATGGGGCATCCAATAATAGATCAGGCTGAAACCTCCAGGTGGGTATCGGCAGGTGTGGGCGCTCCCATGCCAGCTCTAGAATGTGAGGGTTGCGGTCGGAGTGTGTGCGACCCATGTAATAGGTGTCAGTGACATGGGGGAGCAGGTCACTCGTCAGCATGTATCTGTCCAGCCTGACATGTAAGGTGTGCGCGCCTGAATAGTAAGAATGTACCTTAGTGCGCGGATTACGGCTCCGCCAGGCATCATGGAAATCCCACTGTGACGCCCAAGTGGTGAGTGCCCTCAGGGCCCCAGTCACCGGCGCACTGGTCAGAGGCGGGAAGGAGCGATCTAGGGCAACATCTAAGACACAGTTATAATCGCCTCCCAATACCAAGGCACCGCCGATAACCGTGTAAAGAAGTCTCCCTGTTCGGTGTTAGGGGCGTAAAGGGATGCAAGGACAATCAATTGGCCATCAAGTCTACCGTGTATGACCACATATCTACCCTCCGCGTCTACCCGAGGTGGGAGAGTGCAAATGGAGTCCCGGGCCGTATCCAGATTAACGCCCCTCGGGCATAGGCCGAATACCCAGTAGCGTACAACTGCCCACGCCATCTACGGTGTCGTTTCTGTGTTTCCGGACCAGTCAACTGGGTTTCCTGCAAGAGGGCTATGCGTATATGGTGGCGTTTCAGGTATGAATAAATTTGATAACGGCGTGACGGCGTGTGCATGCCTCGCACATTCCATGTGCACATCTTAACCACCGACATAGAACATCCAAACTTTCCCCATCCCTCCACCCCTCCACCCACCCCCCACCGACAACCCAAGCAATGTTCCGTCAAGCCACACACCCACAGGTGCCATCAGATAATTAGCATGCATAGCCTGAATGTACATGAAAGGAATAAAAGGGGAAAACAAATCAACCAGCACTGGAAACCAAGTAAACAAAAGAGCAATGCCAAAAGGCCGACAGCAAAACATGTTGTCGTCCAAACTCTCTAATGAGTGAATAAAGACTTAAGTTCAGGGGGGTCGCTGAGCACTTGGCGTGTTCGTTACAGGAGTGTTCCGCAGGCAGATCGAGGATGCCTCCCCCTACACAGGTGTCCCATGGTAGTCGGCTCAGTCGAAACAGGGTCACCTCCGGGCAGGGGGCTCAAGACCCTCAAGGCGCAGTGCTCCGCATCCAGATATCGCCCAAAGGTGGGCCACGCCTCACCCCCCACCCCCAAAGTCAGTGCCATCACCATCACCCAAACACCTGACCACCAAACTGTTCCACAGCGTCCCCGGTGCCTTAGCATCCAGAACTGTACTCACTGCGTCGTTCAGAGCAAAGGATAGGGAGTAGCCTGGGGCCAGGGTCCAGCTGTCCGCGTCCGGCAAGTTCCCTGCGGAAATCGGGGTCAGCATAGTGTGAGAGGCACTCAGAGACAGGCGGAGCGCTCCGGGCAGGCTCTCTCACCATCAGTGGATTAAATCAGCAGTCTGCGGGGTGACATCCGGTAGTTCAGTCGACACTTGTGAGTCCGGTAGCCCATAGATGGCCTCATCGTCGCTGGGCAGCACACGTGGGCTGGCCTCCAAGACAGCGTCTGTGTCCAGGGAGCCGCTGATCTAAGCTACCATCCGAAGGGCTTCCTGCTGCTCACTGTGAACGAGATCATCCGGGGGGCCAACCTCCGTCTCCATGTGCATCTGCGAGGGCCTGTGCCTGCGGCGGCATCGGGATCCCCGGGAGCGCAGCAAGGGTGGCGCCGGCAATGCCGCGCGGGGACCAACATCAGTTCCAGAGTCCAGCCAGGCCTCGACTGCCTTGGGGGTGTTAAAGAAGTGAGTTTTGTCCAGGGCCACCACTCGTAAGCGAGCCGGAAAGAGGAGGGAGTACTTCAGGGCCAGCCGACGGAGTCGTTGCTTCACCGCTAAAAAGGAGTGTCTCTGGCGCTGTACTTGGATTGTGTAGTCAGGGTAGAGCATGATCTTAGTATTGTCAACCCGTATCTCCTGCAGCTTCCTGGATTCTCGTAAGATGGCATCACGGTCGCAATAGTTCAGTATGCGAACGAGCATGGGTCTAGGGCTGGATCCTGTCGGGAGCGGCCGGGTCGGCACTCGGTGTGCCCGTTCTACCACAAAATGGTGCGAGAATGAGCCATCCGGTAACAGGCTCCGAAGCCACCCCTCCATGTGCGTCTCGGGGGTCCCTGCCTTCCCATCTTTACGGCAGCCCCACTATGCAAACGTTATTTCTCCTCGCCCTCCCTTACGCATCCTCCGCGCAATCTTCCAAGAATTCCACGTGGTTAAGGAGGTCCTGCACGTGCATGTCCGTTTGTGCGACTTTGGGCGCAAGATCATTTGGGGTGGCCTCCAGGATGGTGGTGCGGTCCGACAGTTTTTGTGGTCAACTCGCGGTGCGTGAGATCTATGGCGACGCTGTCGATTTTGGTCTCCAGGCAGATGCAGGTCAGCTGCATTGACTCCTCTAGCCGCTCCATCGCCGCCAGCATCGTATCCAGTTTGGAGGCGGTATGATCGAGGTCGGTCGATTTTGCAGCTTTCTCCATCTTCCCTTTAACCTGCGTACCACCAGCACCGGTCATCATCCTGGTTCCCCCAGACATGGGCAATGCTGCGTGTGCCGTGGCAGGAACGTGCGCAGAGGTCTTCAATCGGATCTTAGGTGGGCCGCTCTGCCTCGGGGTTAGGAGCACCAGGGCACGCAGGAGGCGCGGGGCAACGCCACCGCCTATCTGCGCGGGTTGGTCCCGCCCGGTGCCGGGCCAGTGGACAGGAGCTAGGTAGGAGCGGGGTGGGGCGGCATCGTGCTACTGCTCCCATCGTGATTAGTATCCCCGGTCGATACAGGCAGGTGACCCCCGCTGTCAGTCCCGGGGGCAGGAATGTGAAATGGCGGGTGGGTGCCTCTCGTCGCGACCGCCAGCTCCTCCGTCTACGACAGCCGTAGGGACCCACCTACCTCCGCGGCTAGTCTGCAGCAGTGAACGGTGGTAGTGTCCTGTCCACTCAGCGTGGAATGTCGCACCCCTGCCGGGAAGTGCCCCCTAAATGCACCAGGAAGTGAGCACTGTTCACAGTAGGGTAAAGGGTGCAGGCCTCTGGGCATAGTATCCCGCTCCTGGGGGGGCACAGGTAGCAAGCACCAAAAGGCGGGCTCAGGGAATGTTCTCCGCAAATGTCCGGTGGCGAGCTCTCTTCAGTGCAGGGCAAAGGGTGTCGTTTCGGCGGGTCCGTGCGGAGTGGCGCAGGCCCGCCCCAGGGACTCCCGGGCGTAGGCCTCCGCAACAGGGCCTAGCGGCAACAATCCGTCCCCGGCCTCGCGTAGATGGGAGCGCCGGCCAGGGAATCAGCAAGGGGAGCAGCCAACCAACGTCGCAGCCGAGGTGGCCAGGAGCGGTCCCACGACTCCAGGTTGTGCAGGGCAGCAGATATCGTTCCCGCACAGCTCCGCTGGTATTTGGAGCCGGGTAAGTAGAATATTACAGGAGAATTGGCCTATGAAAGGGGAGCTCAGCCCTGAGCTCTACCCAGGCACGTCAACCGCCATTGCGTGCTTAGCCACGTCCGTTCAGAGTCCTCGGTTGACGTTTCCTAACAACACTGCCACACGTTGGCTATATTAATCCTCTCGCGAGTTTGGACGCGCGTCTCTGGAGATTTCGGGATTGTCAGGATCGGTGTTCTTTTGATACAAGTAAGTTGGATAGTTATGTATTGGAGTATCATTTGCTGCTTTTTTACGAGACTTTCAACAGATGGTTGATGGCTTTTTCACTTTGTCGGCAGAGAGGTTGAGTTGACAGCTACTCGTCACATCGGACTGCACCATTGTGATATTGTACTTGTGGCACCCAGTGTCTCCTGCAGTTTGTGGCTTCTTTACAACAGACCCCGTCATGATATAGGTGAGAGCATACCAGCATGTTTTTAGGTCTCGCGACCTATCGATGCGCGCATGCGCATCGAGCGGAGCGAGAATTCAAGCGGCGAAAACATCATGAAACCACCAGCTTTTTGCTGGCGTTTTCATGGCGTTTTCTTGCCGTTCATGTGAACCACGTGAGCAACATGCACGCGCATTCACGGCCAGGGCTTCTCCTCCCCTAATTATTCATGGCCGGCCGCAGGCCGGCCGTACTTTCACTTTCCCGCTTCTCCGCCCCTAATCATTCATTCCCGGCCGCTCACAGCACATCAAAGGGCTTCGCCCAGCGTGCGCTCTGCATTCTCTCCCCAGCCAGCTTCCCCCATCCCTCGCACCCCCTCCTCCTTCAGGCCCCCACCATTTGCTGTTTGCAAACATCGCATGTCTGTTTTCTGCCGGCACGACAAACTAACTAACATGACATTTAGTTTTTTGCATGTGTGAATAGTGAGTGTCTCCGAGTGTATGCACTGCTTCTCCAGAAGCTAATTCTCATGTTTGTCATTGTTCATTCCGGGTACTTTGTACTTCGATTTGATGGCTGCGCCTTGGTTTACATTCACAAATAACGCCAAATCTTAACGCTCTACGTATGCATATAATTCCAAGGAACGTGACAGCACGCATGTTAACGACAATACCTGCCAGTTGTACTCGCTGTGACCTTCATGTCCTCTCAGTCCCTCCAAGCAACTATACCACAACCAATGCCTGGGCAGAATCCTGAAAGATCACCGCTCTCATCATACCTCACAAACAATGGCAAAGCCAAATGGCCTCACCTATGTGAGATCTACTGTCTTTGTCAATGTTTTTTGCCTCGTAGCGCAACAACGCGGCTGCTATGCACCATGGCTGAAAGTAAAACAAGCATTGGCATTGCCAATAGGTCTCGCTTGTGGGACCTTATAAGTATTTAGTTTTGCAGCACAATATCCGATCATGCAACAAGGATATTGTGCTGCAAAACTAAATACTTATAAGGTCCCACAAATGCGAGACCTATTGGCAATGCCAATGCTTGTTTCCCATTGGAGTCTGTTTTTCGGCAGTGATAGCGACAGTTATTTGGGTATTGTGTTTATGTTTTTTCAGCGATTGATCGCGACTACAGACCTGCAGCGACAGGCTTCTTGTAGCTGTTTGAGATTCTGCCAGTAGAATTTTATTACGATAAGAAAAAGTGCAAAAGTGCCTAACCACCAGGATTTTTACACAAAATTCAATAGGTCAAAAAAACAATTTGTCTGATTTGACCAGGTATTTTTATTCGTACCAATTATTTGTATCTATTTGTACATTTTTATGAGAATTTTTTTTGAGCAAACAAGGACACTGTACATCCACATATTTACACTATTATACAATGTAATTTACAAATAAATAATATCAATACAAAAAAACTTTAAATGAAGTGAATACTAACATCCTACATGAAACACAAGACTGTTACACAAGACCGTACATCATATAATCATGTGCTTTGAAATTTAACAATTCGATGAATTTCAAAAATCAAGGAGTTTAGTCAATAAATGATGACTATTTGGACCAGCAATTGCTGGTTTAGTGCTTTAAATAACCAAGAGTCCTCCTTGTTAAATGCCGACGCGTTTCGATTCCAGGACAAAGTCCCTGGGATCTCTTCAGGGCGTTGTCATTGTATCAGATAATTTCAAAAGAGTTGGAAGCTGCGGGGTTCATTTTTGAAGGTTTTACATGACATTTATCTTTGAAGGCGATTAAGTTCCTAGGTCCACCCTGTAGGAGAGTATGTCTGCTTCCTATGGTCACCCCCACTTTTTCCTTTTGCTTTACTGATTTTCGACTTAGATATGGCTGTGGGCCTGCTAATCAGACCAACAGCACAGATGCACTCTCTCTAAATTCACCATGTACTCTAGGTACATACACAATTGGGAATTGGTCCACCTTGTCAGCCTCTGTACTAAGTGGTTAAGGGCATAGGTGCAACCAAGGCCTACTAGGGGCTGCAGCATGTATTGTGCCACCCCTGGCTGGCCCCTCAAATAGACACAACTGGCTGATCACTCAGCTGGGGCAAGGTCGTGTAATCACCCCTTGCTTAAGTGTAGTATTCCTATACCTACTCATATATAGACACACAGTAACTTATAAGTCACTCCTATGGCAGGCCTTAACAATCTTGGAGGCAGAGTGCTTGGTTATTTGTGAGATGGTGCTCTGGCATGAGCTGAGCCTGTCTGCAGCTTTCGGAACCATGTCCTTATAGCTGTTCTATGATATTGCCAAACCATATACTTTTAAGTGCATTATAATCCTCGCTGTTAATGCTAACTTTGGTTTGGCTTCATCCAAACGTGTCGTGTAAGGTGTTATACGCTTGGAATACTACCCTCGCCAATTCTGGTGACGGGGGTAGCATTAGACCCTTCTAGAGGGAGAAGACATGTTGTTGCGGACTATCCCGGTTAAAGTTAACCGAGAGCCCCAGCGTCACAAAATGGACGCTGCTGCCACCGACACAAGTCTGACCTCCTGCTGCTGGGAGTCCTTCCAGTCACAGAGGTTTGGACAATAGGTTTCCTGCCTGGGGGGATGCGAGCACCACCCCAGTCAGGACTTTGTGTATTGGGACAGGGAGGGCTGAATAGAATGAGACACTGCCTGGGACACACTAGGTGCTCCTTGCATACCCCAGTTCAAACCGGTTGCTGGGGCACTCCAGCCCCAGCTCTGGCGCGAAACTGGACAAAGGAAAGGGGGTGTAACCACCCCCCTTCCTGGTCCCACCCATAGGAGGGACCTAGAAAGTAATCCAGCCCCTTTTAGTTGTATAAAGGTAGGAGCTGAGTCCTGAGACTTTAGATTAATCCTGAATCGAAACTTGACACGAAACTCTGGACCTTCGACGTTCTGCTGAAGCTGAAGACTGAAGAATCTCCCTTGTGGCCAAGGAGTGACTGTGATAAGTTGGCCTGATATATGATGCTCACTAGTTCTAGTGATCACCTTGTATCAGTCCAAACAACCCTTATTGTGATTGGTTGTAAGTCAACCTTATAGACCAGCTATCCTAATGGTAGCATGGACAAAGCAGTCTTAGGCTAAACTCTTTTGGCATGTGAAGCCAGCTGTTTTACCACAATATAACCCCTTGAATACCAGATGAAAGGACACCACACAGGTTGTTTTGAAAATAAACAGTATATTTATTAATAACAACACCTCTGAACTCTTTATGAGGTCAGAGGGCTAAGCACATGACAATCTCTTAAGAAAAATACGACAAGTTGCACAAAATTACAATGGTGCCCAGGGGCACGACAAACCATATACTAAGTAAGTGGAATGTGAAAGTCGATAAAAGGAATGGAGCTGTCCAGAGGCTGTAGGATTGATGGGACCACGCTACACTAACTCTAGGTAAGTAATAGGAGGCCCACGGAACGCGTGTGCAGAGTGTGAACTCACACGCGAGATGCGTAACAACGTCTATGGACAGTACAGTTCAAGTAACAGGTGAGTACGGACAATCCTGACTAGGTAGGACTAAAACGACTGTGGAACTGGACACTAGGACAATTAAACTACCCTTGAGCACCGAAATGCTCTCGTTACCTCACCCACGGGCTGCGGGTGCATAGGTGCCAAAGTGTGCCGGTTCTCGCGTTGAAGTCAATGGAGCCTGTGTGGAAAAGTTAATTTTGCCATGTTCTGTGTCCCTACGTGTTCCCCATCTTATGTTATGTGTGCATGATTAATATGCATATGTATCCCCATGATCGATTAAAGACGCAATTACAGTTGTGTCCATCTCTAGTATGCCAGTTCCCAGTTTTCGTGAATACAACGAGTATTAGGCCTATGTAAAGCTACGTTGCCACGTTTCACAGTGTGCACGTTATTTCATTGTAAAGTCCCCGTTTCTAGGCCTCAAAAGGGCCCGGACACCAGATTCAGCTCCAGTCTCCTGAGCCCTCGCTGAGGAGCGATACAGCCCCCACCTGTATCCCTGACCCTTCACTTACTTCCTGCCTCACAGTGCCCGGCTCGGCCTGGCTCTGCCTGCCAGTCTGCCAAGAGTATGTTATGATTCTAGTTATCAGTCCAGCCCTCCTTCCCTGCATTCCTAAGCTACTGAATCGCATCAATAATCATAGTCATCGTCTAGCCTTTACGTCTCCATGTAAGAGAAATACTGTATTAATGGTCATTTAATATTCCTCAACACACACTACATGTAGAATAATGCATGCACCAGTCTTAGTGTCTGTTAGCTTTTACCCTGATAACTTTTGGATTCTATCAACATGTTCTCTAAACATCAGATACTAGATAGTGTTTAGGTACATGTCGCTCTGACTCTCCAGACTTTCGTCTCTCCTTCTAGCTCAGAAGTCATAGCTCCCAGCTTCTCCCTAGTAACACGTCACTGCCAGCTTGCGCGCACCACTAGGTCAGAGGTCCCGGCTCCTCAGGTAGCCCCTCCATGTTTCCGCCCCATTTATGACATCTTCTGTTACGTCTACATCACATGCCTATGTATACGCCTTGTACACGCCTCTTGTCACACCTACTTTCAGCCTTATCTTTCGCGACTGCTACAAACCCCTCCCACTGCTACGCCTACTGTATCCACTGCAATGCAATTGTTTTAGTATATATACTTGTGTACTGTTATTAAGTGTTGTGCAGCGCTGCCATCCTATTCCCGTGCAGGTTGTCCTGTTCCTGTCCTTTATGCTGTATTAAACCTGCAAAACTCCTACTACCTCGAATCTTGACTCTTATTTATTGAGCTATCTGTTATTGTTATATCCAGTCAAAAATAGAGGTATTATTTATTTATTTACCACACCTGAAAGAAAAGATGCTGCAGGCGACCAGGAGGAAGATGTCCGGTGCGATCCAAGGGTGGATCGGTGAAGAAGAGGACCTGAAAGCAGAGGGGACAGTGTTCACAGTTACTAGCCAGTGACTGGAGTGGAACCAGGAAGGAACCAGATGTCGTCGTCGCGATCAGGTGAAGAGTGGACGCTTGACTCTGCAGCCACGTGGACCAGGAGGTGTCTTCGACGACCAGGATGGAGGCACGAGCTGTCCTACGCAGGCTCTCGCTGTCCGCGGTGTTGGATCCGGAATCGGCGTCAACAGGCCTTGGCAAAGGCAACCCACGCGATGAGTGGAGATAGCGCCTGGTGCGGACTAGGAGAGTCCAGGGTGCCCCTCTTTTGGAAGGGAGCAAGGGCCAGTCTGGAGCAACCAGACCAGCAGCAAAGATTTAAAGGTTCGTCGTCTAGGAGGCCACTAGCCAGCCGGCAAGTGACCAGACAACGCGTCGAGCAGCAAACAAGCAGAAGGGCCCCACGCAGATCTCGTGGATGCTGGAGGGCTGATCTTCGTTGCAGGGGCTGCTCGGGGCTGGGGCTTCTCAGTCCCCAAAGCACTTGGTCGAGTTTACCTCGGGAGTCGTGCTGGAAGCGAAGTGCAGGTTCGTTCAAGATGGCCGGTCTCATGTGTCTCGTCGCACCCACGGGTCTCAGCTTTGCTGCAGATGTGTGTTGAGGTCGGAGAGGTCTGGGAATCCGGGTCTCGTCGGGCTCTGAAGTCTTGATCCTCGAGGGAAGACGACAAAGTGAAGCCGCTGGACGCTTGATGGTGCCTGCAGATGCAGGGTGGACACTCCTTGCCCACAAGGGAGATTTTCTTCAGTCTTCTGTGGAGCAGAACGTCGAAGTCCAGAGTTTCTTCTTGTAGAGTAGTTCAGGATTAATCTAATTTGGAATGGGACCAGCTCCTACCTTTATCCTGCTAAAGGGGGCTGCACTACTGACTAGGTCCCTCCCCTGGGTGGGACCAGGAAGGGGGGTGGTTACACCCCCAATCCTTTGTCCGGTTTCCCGCCAGAGCTGGGGCTGCAGTGCCCCAGCAACTGGTTTGAACCGGTGTATGCACAGGGCACCTTGTGTGCCCCAGGCATGTCTCATTCCTTTCAGGCCTATCCTACCCAATACACAAAATCCTGTCTGGGGTGGTGCTAGCACCTCCCAAGGCAGGAAACCCTTTGTCCAAGCCGCCCTCGCTGGAAGGACTCCCAGCAGCAGGAGGTCAGACTTGTGTCTGTGGTGGCAGCATCCATTTCGTGATGCCAAGGCTCGAGTTAACTTTAACCGGGGTTCTCAGTTACATGTCCCTCTAGAAGGGTGGAATGCTACCCCGTCGCCAGAATTGGCGAAGGGGGAGTATTCCAATTCGTATGACACCTTACTCGACATGTTTTGATAATGTTATACCAGAGTTAGCATTTAACCGCGAGGTTGATAATGCACTTAAGAGTATATGGTATAGCGTTATCATGGAACAGCTATTAGGACTTGGTTCCGCAAGCTGCAGACGGGCTCAGCTCATGCCAGAGCACCATCTCACATAATTCCAAGCACTCTGCCTTCAGGATTGATAAGGCCTGCCATAGGAGTGACTGATAGGAATATATGTGTCCATTTTTAGGGTTAGATATAGGTATACTATAGCTACAGCAAAGGGTGTTTACACCACCTTGCCCCAGCTGTCGTGCAGCCAGTTGTGTCAGTTTTAGAAGGCCGGCCAGGGGTGGCATAATACATGCTTCAGCCCCTGGTAGGCCCTGTGTACACCTATGCCCTGGATACCTAAGGTACACTGTACAGGGACTGATAAGGTGGCCCAGTACCAATTGGTAAGTGCACCTAAAGTACATGGTTGTCAATTTAGAGAGAGAACAGCTAGGCTGTGGGTCTGATTAGCAAGCCCACAGCCAGAGAAAGTCGTAAACCAGCGAAGCAAAAAGCAAAAATTTGGGGTGACCGTAGGATTGCAGACCCCACTCTCCTACATAACCCCCCCCTCCCCCCCCCAACTTAGGGACATTAAACTAACCTTGACCAGGTGAGTCTTCCTGTTCTAAGTGGAAACTGGAGAGACCATCTGCATTGCCATGGTCAGTCCCTGGTCTGTGCTCCACTGTAAAGTCCATCCCCTGTAGGGAAATGGACCACCTGAGAAGTTTGGGGTTTTCACCCTTCGTCTGATTTAGCCATAAGAGGGGCTTATGGTCGGTCTGAATCTTGAAGTGAGTTCCAAACAAGTATGGCCTCAACTTCTTCAGGGCCCAAACCACAGCAAAGGCCTCCCTCTCAATAGCTGACCAACGTTTCTCTCTAGGGGTCAGCCTTCTGCTTATAAAAGCAATGGGCTGGTCATGACCATCAATATTCAGTTGAGATAGAACAGCTCCCACACCCAACTCAGATGCATGTGTTTGGACAATGAAGGTTTTGGAGTAGTCAGGACTCTTGAGAATAGGTGCAGTACACATGGCCTGCTTTAGGTCATCAAATGCCTTCTGACAGCTAACTGTCCACTGAACTTTCTTTGGCATTTTCTTGCTTGTCAGGTCATTAAGTGGTGTCACAATGGACCCATAATTCTTGACAAACTTCCTATAGTAACCAGACAGGCCCAAGAAAGCTCTGACCTGTGTCTTGGTGGTTGGAGGAGCCCAGTCCTTTATGGCCTGTATCTTGCTCTCCAATGGTTGAACCTGGCCTACACCCACAAGGTGGCCCAGGTACACAACCTGACTCTGCCCTATCTGGCACTTGGTGGCCTTGATAGTGAGGCCTGCCTTTTGCAGGGCCTCCAAAACTTTCCTCAGGTGGATCCGGTGATCCTCCCAGGTGGAGCTAAAGACAGCAATATCATCTAGATATGCTGCACAGAAGTCATCCAACCCAGTGAGAACTTGGTTCACCAACCTTTGAAAAGTGGCAGGTGCATTTTTCAAACCAAAGGGCATCACCACAAATTGGTAATGACCTCCTGGGGTAGAAAATGCTGTTTTGGCCTTGGCATCCTCAGCTAACCTGATCTGCCAATAACCAGTTGTTAGGTCAAATGTACTTAAGAAAGTTGCAGAAGCCAACCTGTCTATCAGTTCATCTGCCCTAGGTATTGGATGGGCATCTGTCGTAGTGACAGCATTGAGACCCCTGTAGTCTACACAAAACCTCATCTCTCTCTTACCATCCTGGGTGTGAGGTTTTGGCACTACAACTACAGGACTAGCCCAAGGGCTCTCTGAGGGTTCAATGACTCCCAATTCCATCATCTTTTGTACTTCCTTCTTTATGCAGTCCCTGACGTGGTCAGGTTGCCTGTAGATTTTACTCTTTATAGGCAGACTGTCTCCAGTGTCCACCTCATGGGTGCACCAGTTTGTCTGACTGGGGGTCAGAGAAAACATTTGTCTGAAGGATTGAAGGACCTGCTTACAATCCTCTTGTTGATGTTCAGAGAGGCTGTCAGAAAAGACTACACCATCTACTGACCCATCATCGGGGTTCTGAGTGAGCAGGTCTGGGAGAGGGTCACTCTCTTCCTCCTGCCCCTCATCTGTGGCCATGAGCAAGCCCATGTCCTCCCTGTCAACAAATGCTTTGAGCCTATTCACATGAAGTACTCTGTGAGGGCTCCTGGGAGTTCCCATGTCCACCAAGTAGGTGACTTCTCCCTTTTGCTCAATGATGGTATGGGGTCCAGACCATGTGTCTTGGAGAGCTGCTGGGGCCACTGGCTCCAACACCTACACCTTCTGTCCTGCATGGTAAACAGGTAGGACAGCCTTTTGGTCAGGCCAAGCTTTTTGAAGTTCCTGGCTGGCCTCAAGGTTTTTAGATGCCTTCTCCAAGTACTCTGCCATCCTGGAGCGGAGACCAAGTACATAGTCCACTATGTCAAGTTTAGGCTTTTTGAGAGGTAACTCCCGTCCTTCCTTCACAAGACATAGGGGTCCTCTTACAGGATGTCCAAACAGAAGCTCAAAAGGACTGTAACCAACCCCCTTCTGTGGGACCTCTCTGTAAGCAAACAGGAGGCAGGGTAAAAGGATGTCCCATCTTCGCCTAAGCTTTTCAGGGAACCCTTTTATCATCCCTTTTGAGGGTCTTGTTGAATCTCTCAACAAGCCCATTGCACTGTGGGTGATAGGGTGTGGTAAATTTGTAATTTACACCACACTCCTTCCACATTGCAGTCAAGTATCCTGACATGAAGTTTGCACCTCTGTCAGAGACAACCTCCTTAGGAAACCCCACTCTGGAGAAAACTCCAAGCAGGGCCCTGGCCACAACAGGAGCTGTAGTGATCCTAAAGGGAATAGCTTCTGGATACTTTGTGGCATGATCCACTACCACCAGTATAAATCTGTGCCCAGATGCTGTTGGGGGGTCCATTGGTCCAACAATGTCAATCCCCACTCTTTCAAAGGGAACCCCCACCACAGGTAGTGGTATAAGGGGGGCCTTTGTTGTGCCACCTGATTTGCCACTGGCTTGGCAGGTGACACATGAGCGACAAAACTCTTTAGTGTCCTCAGACATATGAGGCCAGTGAAAGTGTGGGGCAAGCCTGTTCCAAGTCTTGTTCTGGCCTAACTGACCTGCAAGGGAAATCTCATGGGCTAAGGTGAGAAGCAAACCTCTAAGAGACAAGGGGATGACCAGCCTCCTGGTAGCACCAGGCTTGGGGTGTCTTGCCTCAGAGTATAGGAGTCCATCATCCCAATATACCTTATGGGCACCTGTAGCATTCCCTGCAGCCTCAGCAGCAGCCTGCTGTCTGAGGGGTTCAAGAGAGGAACAGTCTAACTGTGCCTGCCTCAAGTCTGCCCTGGAAGGTCCCCCTGTCCAAAGAAACTCAACCTGTGCAGGTTCAAGCTCTTCTAGGACAATTCCTTCTGGGGTCTTGGGGTCAGCCTCCTGTGAGAGCTGATCCTCAACCTGAGGGTGGGGGGGGGAAGGCTCAGCCTTACCCCTACTGTTCTTTCTCTTGGATAGTGTCTGGTCCATTCTTCCAGGATCCAGCACTTGTTCAGCTCGGCATTTCTTGGCCTGTGACCTGGTCACAGCAAGGACATGTGAGGAGAGACCTAGCATTTCTACATGAGTCCTGTACTCCACATCTGACCACAGTGAGGATTCCAAATCATTGCCCAAAAGACAATCTACTGGGAAGTCTGAACTAACTACAACCCTTTTGAGGCCAGTTACCCCTCCCCAGGAGAAATTAACAACTGCCATACTGTGATTGGTAGTGACATTGCTAGCATTGGTCACTAGGTCATCTGAACCTAGTTCAGTCAGGGTCCACAAATGTTGGTGTCACCATGGTTACACTGGCACATGTGTCCCTGTAGGCCTGAGCCATCTTTCCATTGATTAAAGGCGTTTGTCTGTATTTGCCCAGAGTACTAGGACTTACAGTAGGGGTCATATCCATGTCCCCAGTACAAACAAGAACTGCCTGAATAGGAATTCGGACTAAGTCAGAACCCACCTCAGTTCCCAGGTTTAACCCAACTATAGCCTTGGGAGGTACACTACCACTACTAACTGTACTAGGGGGTGCAGGTGTCTTAGGGACAGTAGTGGTAGGAGTTTGGCCTTTCTTGGTGCACTCACTAAACCAGTGAGTCTTACTTTTACAGTATTGGCACCATGGTTTCTTAGGAACATCATTCTTCTTCTTTTGGGAATTTTGGGACCCACCCTCCTTAGGTTGTTGGGGCCCTGTTGAAGACTTCTGGTCATTTTGCTTATTCTCATTACCCTTCTGGTCTGCTTTCTTCTGGCCACCACCCTGGTTCTGCTGCTTGACCCTTGTCCTGACCCATCGGTCTGCCTTCTTTCCCAATTCTTGGGGAGAGGTCAGATCTGAGTCAATCAAGTGCTGAAGCAACAATTGGTTCTGACAATTATTTAAGATTTGCTCTCTCATAATTAGATCATACAATCCTTTGTAATCAGTAACTTTACTTCCCAGTAACCAGCCTTCCAAAGCCTTAGTGGCACAATCAACAAAGTCAGTCCAATCTTGAGCCTGAGTTTTCTGGGTGTCTCTGAACATTAACCTGTACTGTTCAGTGGTTAAGCCAAATCCATCAATCAGAGCAGTTTTCAAGACTTGGTAATCATTAGCATCCTCATCTCTAACAGTGAGGAGCTTGTCTCTACCTTTACCTTCAAAGGAGAGCCACAATATAGCTGCCCACTGACTCTGGGGTACCTGCTGTACTTTGCAGGCTCTCTCCAAAGCTGTTATCCACTTGTGGATATCATCTCCTGTCTTATAGGAGGGCACTATTTTACTCAGGTTTCTAGTATCAAAACCCCTTTCCCTATCCCTAAGGATATTGCTGCCACCAGTGGGGACTACCCCACTCAACTGTTGCTCTCTAGCAAAGGCAAGCTTCTCTTTGGCAAGGGCAAGTTCTTCCCTCTGGATCCTCAGATTAGCTTCCCTCATCTTTGCTTCATGCTCTCTCCTCTGAGGGGGAAGTCATTCTCCTCTGAGCAGATGCATGAGAGTGCACAGATCTATTGGAGCCCCTAGAATGAGATCTATCTCTTCAAACTCCATAGTTAGGCCTGCTTAGTTCAGCACTGGGGGTCCCCCAGTTCCTTCCCTATGTAGGTCTAAGTTGGCCCTTGTGAGTCTGCTGACTATCACAGAACCTTTGTCTGCCTCATCCCCAGAGGGTTCCTCATCCTCCTCCTCCTCATCTACATCTTCTGTTTCAGGGAGATCTGGATCACCACGAGTACCTTCTAAGAGGGGCATGCTCCTATCTGGATTAGAGGGGTCTGTGTCAGCAGCCCTTCTGGCATCATATGTCTCTAAGAGACCTAACAGAAAAGGAGTGGTAGGGTTAGAAACCTGTTTCAATTTCCTGGAGGTACACAATTGTCTCATCTCCTGGAAACTGAGAGCTGCATATCTGGAAAGGACCTGTGGAGGGTCACTAACCACTAGGGAAGTCTCTGAAGTCTCTCCATGGGTAGACATGCTTTCTAGTGAGGTGCAAGTGATGCACTTACCTACACTATGGGTTTTCCTACTGATTCCTTGCTAAGATTTGTAGTCAGGGTGTGCTAGGCCCTTTCTACTACAAAAGCTGGTTCAGTAGAACTCAGAGTATTTCTAAGCTTGTTATATGTACCTAGAGTACCTTATGTGATCTTTCAAATGATATTTCAAGATTATATGTGGTAAAAACAACAGCAAGCTCAAATCCCAACCGCTGCACACCAATGTGAGAAGTTGGCCTGATATATGATGCTCACTAGTTCTAGTGATCACCTTGTATCAGTCCAAACAACCCTTATGATGATTGGTTGTAAGTCAACCTTATAGACCAGATATCCTAATGGTAGCATGGACAAAGCAGTCTTAGGCTAAACTCTTTTGGCATGTGAAGCCAGCTGTTTTACCACAATATAACCCCTTGAATACCAGATGAAAGGACACCACACAGGTTGTTTTGAAAATAAACAGTATATTTATTAATAACAACACCTCTGAACTCTTTATGAGGTCAGAGGGCTAAGCACATGACAATCTCTTAAGAAAAATACGACAAGTTGCACAAAATTACAATGGTGCCCTAGGGGCACGACAAACCATATACTAAGTAAGTGGAATGTGAAAGTCGATAAAAGGAATGGAGCTGTCCAGAGGCTGTAGGATTGATGGGACCACGCTACACTAACTCTAGGTAAGTAATAGGAGGCCCACGGAACGCGTGTGCAGAGTGTGAACTCACACGCGAGAGGCGTAACAACGTCTATGGACAGTACAGTTCAAGTAACAGGTGAGTACGGACAATCCTGACTAGGTAGGACTAAAACGACTGTGGAACTGGACACTAGGACAGTTAAACTACCCTTGAGCACCAAAATGCTCTCGTCACCTCACCCACGGGCTGCGGGTGCATAGGTGCCAAAGTGTGTCGGGTTCTCGCGTTGAAGTCAATGGAGCCTGAAAGAAAAGATGCTGCAGGCGACAAGGAGGAAGATGTCCGGTGCGATCCAAGGGTGGATCGGTGAAGAAGAGGACCTGAAAGCAGAGGGGACAAGGTTCACAGTCACTAGCCAGTGACTGGAGTGGAACCAGGAAGGAACCAGATGTCGTCGTCGCGATCAGGTGAAGAGTGGACGCTTGTTTCTGCAGCCACGTGGACCAGGAGGTGTCTTCGATGACCAGGATGGAGGCACGAGCTGTCCCACGCAGGCTCTCACTGTCCGCGGTGTTGGATCCGGAATCGGCGTCAACAGGCCTTGGCAAAGGCAACCCACGCGGTGAGTGGAGAAAGTGTCTGGTGCGGACTAGGAGAGTCCGGGGTGTCCCTCTTTTGGAAGGGAGCAAGGGCCAGTCTGGAGAAACCAGACCAGCAGCAAAGATTCAAAGGTTCGTCGTCTAGGAGGCCACTAGCCAGCCGGCAAGTGACCAGACAATGCGTCGAGCAGCAAACAAGCAGAAGGGCCCCACGCAGATCTCGTGGATGCTGGAGGGCTGATCTTCGGTGTAGGGGCTGCTCAGGGCGGGGCTTCTCAGTCCCCAAAGCACTTGGTCGAGTTTACCTCGGGAGTCGTGCTGGAAGCGAAGTGCAGGTTGGTTCAAGATGGCCGGTCCCACGTGTCTCGTCGCACCCACGGGTCTCAGCTTTGCTGCAGATGTGAGTTGAGGTCGGAGAGGTCTGGGAATCCGGGTCTCGTCGGGCTCTGAAGTCTGGATCCTCGAGGGAAGACGACAAAGTGAAGCCGCTGAAGGCTTGATGGTGCCTGCAGATGCAGGGTGGGCACTCCTTGCCCACAAGGGAGATTTTCTTCAGTCTTCTGTGGAGCAGAACGTCGAAGTCCAGAGTTTCTTCTTGTAGAGTAGTTCAGGATTAATCTAATTTGGAATGGGACCAGCTCCTACCTTTATCCTGCTAAAGGGGGCTGCACTACTGACTAGGTCCCTCCCCTGGGTGGGACCAGGAAGGGGGGTGGTTGCACCCCCTATCCTTTGTCCGGTTTCCCGCCAGAGCTGGGGCTGGAGTGCCCCAGCAACTGGTTTGAACCGGGTATGCACAGGGCACCTTGTGTGCCCCAGGCATGTCTCATTCCTTTCAGGCCTATCCTACCCAATACACAAAATCCTGTCTGGGGTGGTGCTAGCACCTCCCAAGGCAGGAAACCCTTTGTCCAAGCCGCCCTCGCTGGAAGGACTCCCAGCAGCAGGAGGTCAGACTTGTGTCTGTGGTGGCAGCATCCATTTTGTGATGCCAAGGCTCGAGTTAACTTTAACCGGGGTTCTCAGTTACATGTCCCTCTAGAAGGGTGGAATGCTACCCCGTCGCCAGAATTGGCGAAGGGGGAGTATTCCAATTCGTATGACACCTTACTCGACATGTTTTGATAATGTTATACCAGAGTTAGCATTTAACCGCGAGGTTGATAATGCACTTAAGAGTATATGGTATAGCGTTATCATGGAACAGCTATTAGGACTTGGTTCCGCAAGCTGCAGACGGGCTCAGCTCATGCCAGAGCACCATCTCACATAATTCCAAGCACTCTGCCTTCAGGATTGATAAGGCCTGCCATAGGAGTGACTGATAGGAATATATGTATCCATTTTTAGGGTTAGATATAGGTATACTATATCTACAGCAAAGGGTGTTTACACCACCTTGCCCCAGCGGTCGTGCTGCCAGTTGTGTCAGTTTTAGAGGGCCAGCCAGGGGTGGCATAATACATGCTTCAGCCCCTGGTAGGCCCTGGGTACACCTATGCCCTGGATACCTAAGGTACACTCTACAGGGACTGATTTGGTGGCCCAGTACCAATTGGTAAATGCACCTAAAGTACATGGTTGTCAATTTAGAGAGAGAACAGCTAGGCTGTGGGTCTGATTAGCAGGCCCACAGCCAGGGAAAGTCGTAAACCAGCAAAGCAAAAATCTGGGGTGAACATAGGTTTGCAGACCCCACGCTCCTACAGTGACCACCCTGGGCAACCAGGCACCATCCAGCAAATCAACGGCTTGCTTTGTCAACGTTCCCGCCGGGACCCGAGCACAGAGCCTGACAAGACCCAGACTTCCAGACCTCTCTGAGACCTCTCTTCACGACTGCAGCATAGCTGAGATCCGTGGAGGCGACGAGACACGTGGGACCGGACATCTTGGAAAGCCTGCAACTTGCTAACTGTGCAGCTCCCGAGGCATCCTCGAAGCTGTGCACTGGGTATTGAGAAACCCCGAACCCGAGCTCCACCTGCACCGAAGATCAGCCCTCCACACTCCACGAGTTCTGCGTGGGGCCCTTCTGCTTGTGTTCTGCTCGACACGTTGTCCGGTTGCTGGCCGTTGGCTAGTAGCCTCTGTGACGACAATCCTTTTAAACCACCTAGCTGGTCTGGTTGCTCCAGACTGGACCTGGTTTCCCTGCAAAGGTGAAGCACCTCAGACCTAAGCCTTTGTTGTATCCTGCGTGGGTTGCCTTTGTCAAGGCTTGTTGACTCCAATCCGGAAGTCAACGCCTCCATCTGCGAGATCCTTTGTGGGACAGCTCCTCTCCAGCACCTGGTCGTCGTCGACACCTCCTGGTCTGCGTGGTTGCAAAGACAAGCTTCAAGACAGCACCTGATAGCTCCTCGACGTCATCTGGTTCCTTCCTGGTTCCACCCAGTCACTGGCTAGTGGCCCAGACTCTGTCCCCTCTGCTTTCAGGGCCTCTTCATCTTCGATCCACCCTTGGATCCACCCAGACATCTTCCTTCCTGCAGCATCTTTCTCCAAGGCTCCAAAGGATTCAACGACGAAACCCCGACACATCTTCACACCTATGCACCCGCCGTCCGTGGGTGAGGTAACGCGAGTACTTCTGTGCTCCCAAGGGTATTGACTATCCAAGTGTCTGGGTTTTTAGTTGTTTCCTCCTAGCTAAACCGGAAGTGTCCTAAATCCTTCTAAATCTAACTTCTAAGTTCCCATTGACTTTGCATTGACTCACGCGTTTGGGTAAAGACACTGCACGCGCCGCCTGTGGGCCTCCTACTTCTACACTAAGGTTCAGATAGTGTAGCCCCAGCGATTCCCTAGGCCTTTCCTTTTCTCGTGACGTGGTACTTATACCACTTTCTTAATATATGGTTTGCTTCGGCCCTAAGGCCTAACCGTAAATTATGCAACTTAAAGTATTCTGACTAAGTATTTTGTTATGTGCTTTGGCCTCTGATCTCATAAAGAGTTCAGAGGAGTGTGTTAGTAAATAAATACATATATATTTTATATATACCCTGTGTGGTGTCCATTCATTTGATATTCAAGGGGTTACATAAGGTAAAACAGCAGGCTTTACACGCCCTCAAGAGTCTTTTAGCCTAAGACTGTTCTGTCCACGCTACCACTAGGATAGCTGGTCTATAAGGTTGACTTACAACCATCACCATAAGGGTTGTTTGGACTGGTGCAAGGTGTTCACTAGAATAGTATAGAATAGTGATTATCATATACCAGGTCAACTTCTCACACACCCAAACTGATCTTCCTGCCAGGGAAACACCTCCTCACTCCCTGCTCTGGGAGCAGTTTTCAAATCTCATTAAGGTCAAGCGCTAATAGTAAATTTTCTTAAATCCAACTTCACTATGGAATTGGGCTTTTAATTAATATTTAAAAGAGTGAACTGAATTATTTTTCTAGTTCGTCCCAAACCTTAGATACATAATTAATATTTTAATCTGTACTCTTTTTTTCTCGTAGGAATACCAGTCTTCCACAGTGAAATTAGCTTGGGGGCACTGGGGTTTAAAAGGCTTATATAGAGGTGACTATTCCAAATTTAAAATAAAGGTTTCTCCCTAGTAAAAATGGCTATCTTGACAGAGCGATTGCAGATTGAAACTGCAGCAGCCAGGCTACAGTGGTAGGCCTGTAGTCACGTTTTGCTTGTGCTTGTGACACTAATGGGTGCTGCCGTCCACCGGTGACATTTAACTTTATATGCAATAGGTGTATTTTCTACACCAATTACTATGACCTTATAAGCAAGTTAAATAGCCAATTAGGAGCAAGCCAATTTAAACATGTTTTAGGGTCAGACAATAGGCAACAGAGATTTCTTTTTTTTATACGTAGTGGTGGGGGCTGCCCAGAATGGGCCTGCCAATGACCCCACCCCAAAAAATATTGCCACAGTCTTCCTGCCCCCAGCCCCTGGGATACAGGTGGGGGCAATAGCCACTGATCTGCCCCCGGTGGAGGGGGGCAGAAAGCCCACTAGGCACCAGAGATTTTATTGTTCTAAGTTCAGGGGTGGGGGCTGCACAGAATGGGCACGTCAAATACCCCCATCCCCATCAAAAAAATTTCACAGTCTTTCTGCCACTCCCAGATTGGAGGCACTGACCTATTTTTTTGCAATGTGGATTTTGGGCCCTAGTGCAGCCGGCACCAAGGGAAACCTAGCAAACCTGTAATTTTTTTAATACTGCTGTTTCTCTCACCAGGTTCTGTTACCCAAAATCCCTTGCAAAGCTCAAACTTTGTCAATAGGAAAAACATTTTCCTCAGATTTCTGTGATGGAAAGTTCTGGAATCCGCAGGGATCCACAAACTTCCATCCACCCAGTGTTTTCCCCAAGTCTCCCGATAAAAACGGTACCTTAGTTGTGTGGGTAGGCCTAGTGCCTGCAACAGGAAATGTACAAAAATGCAACGTGGACCCTTTTTTCGCAATGTGCCTAGTTGTGGATTTTGGACCTTAGCTTAGCAGTCCCCTAGGGAGACCTAGTAAACCTGTACATTTTTGCAAACACCATGGGGATGCCAGGATGGGGTGACTTGTGCGGCTCTCACAAGGTTCTGTTACTCAGAATCCCTTGCAAACCTCAAACTTTGTAAAAAGAAACATTTTCCACACATTTATGTGATGGAAAGTTTTAGAATCTGCTGGGGGTCACAAACTTCCGCCCACCCAGCATTCCCCAAGTCTCCCGATAAAAATGGTACCTTATTTGTGTGGTTAGGCATTGAGTCAGCAACCGAAATGGCCCACAACGTACTATGGAGACTTCAAAATTACTTATTAAAAAAAGGCTTGGTTTTGCGAGAGTCAGTTGCGTTATTGGTGCCGGGCTCACATCTAGGAAAACCAACTATACCCCCACATTTCTGAAAACTAGACACCCTGAGGAGTCTAAGGAGGTGTCTCTTGCATGGATCCCCCAATGTTTGCCTATCCAGAATCCAAATAGGAAATGTCTCAGTAAAATGCCAAAACTGTGTAGAAAATGTTGGATTTCTCACAAAAGACTGTCTGTTCCTGAAAGCTAAGAAGATGGCGATTTTAGCACCACAACCCCTTTGTAGGGAAAAAACAAACACCTAATTCTGCAGCACTTTTATCCCCATTTTTCCTAAAAAAACAAAAATGTGCTGTATTTTAGCCAATTTCTCAGTCACCTCCAGGGGACTCCACAAAACCTAGGTACCTTTAGAACCCCCAAGATGTTGGAAGAAAAGGACTCATATTTGGCGAGGATTCCCAAAACCTGGGTACCTTCAGAATCCTCAATATGTTGGAAGAAAAGGACACAAATTTGGCGAGAATTCCGTATGTGGACAAAACGTTACAGGGGCGAACTACCCCAAATAGCCAAAAAAGTCCCAGCAGTGAAAGGGTTAACCTCCTGAAAATGAAAAATTTCCTAGTACACATGAAGGGAAGTTTCAATTCTATTAAGCACATGGAGGCAAATATTATACTGTACTTTCTTTTATTTTCATCTCCAGCAGTGTTTAACTTTAACATAAAAAACTATCTTTCCCATGAACCCTAGGGAAAGGTCAGCAAAAAGGAGGACCAACTCTCTTTTTTTTAAAATAAACAAGAAGTCAGAGGAAACTGAGATGAACCTGAACTTGTATACCATGGATTGTCGGAAAACTATAATCAGGCAAGCAAAACACAACAAAATAGGACATCCTTATGCAATGCTGTATTTGGAAAACTAACACAGTTCAATAAAGTATTGTAAACCAATTTAAGATTATACTTATGCCAAACGTCTATCTGGAACACCCCATCCCCTGGGGGCCCCTTGGGCCGGGTGGGAAAAAAGGTGACTGATAACCTCTGGAAACTCTGGGCGGGAATAATCCTTGCCTCCGCGTCCTTAATAGAATTAAAACTTTCGTTCATGTGTACTAGGACATTTTTCATTCTATGGCAGGACCGGAGGCGAAAATTATAATGTTCAAAGGTGGTCAACAACCAGAAAAGCCATGTCCACGACTGGTTTGAAACAGAATCTTTTTAACATGGAAACTGAAGACCAGTCTGCTGCATTAATTATGTCTTCAAAGGCGGGCTTCGAGAGAGAAAGCTTTGGAGGCAATGGCCCCTCTGACTGAATGGGCACCAAAGTGCAAGATGTCAATGCCCGCCTCTTGCATGACCCATCTGATCCATCTAGCTATGGTGGGTGTAGAGACCACTTTGAAAGGTTCCCTGAGAGAAATCAATAACTGGTTCTCCCCGGTGGGGACGATGCTCATTTGTCATACTTTCTTAAGCCTGGAAAAAGAATGGGAGCGACCCCACACCCAAGAGAAGGGGTACCACAGGTAAATAGCAAGCACATTTCTCCTGGGAACAGAATAACACTATATTAGGATCCGTAATATAAATTGATCTTCACTCAACCACATTCATACGCAACAGCTATAGTGTCACCAAAAGCAACACCAATAACAATCATCCAAGGCCCCTATAGTCAATTATGTAGAACAATATTAAGAAAACAACCGATATGTTAAAATAAACAAATTTTAATTCACTTGGTGTGGTTTGCACAATAATAAAAATTCAATAGCACACACACAATTTAAAAATGAATAATTAAAAAACACTTATGTGTTGACAATTAAAAAATAATATTTCCAATATAAGAGAACAAAAACAGTGTATAATCATAAGCACTTCATTAATTGGTTACTCCATGTAGAATTTGTTGTAAAAATATCTAATAGTGTCCACAGATCATGTCATCTATTTGCCACCCAATCGAGTTCTTGGATGTAACGCCATCTAATACGTCGACGCGTTTCGATGACCCTTTTGTGATTGTAAGCCACCTTCTTCAGGACAAGGTTTATAAAACTGTTCTCTTTCAATAAACAAAACACCCGGTAATCCTCGCGGTATCACTCGAGGGGATCAGGAAATTGTAGTGTGTTTATATAGGGACCTGTATCGATACTCCAATTTCTGACCCGTGTCCGGTTATAAATCACTAATATCCATACAACGGCACAGAAACCTGTTTCATAAATCAGTCATAGCGCATGCTGTCACATTAAGCAAGCACTATTCCTCCAGCCCCCTAGAAAGCACACCGAGTTCTCTAAACAAACCAAGCCTCCAGCAAACCTGGGAAATCCCCGCTGCTATTGTCTTGATTTCCTTCGAGAACTCCTGCAAAGAATGTAAGAACGACCAGTTCTTAATTGACGTCTTATGTCCATCCTTACGTCAAACCCGGCACCTCTCAGGTATAAATATACCGACACTGCCCTAAGTAAAGACACGGTGGTGATGAGCTTGGAGCAGCGGCTACTTGTCGGAGAGCCCAGCTGATGCGAGAAGGCCACGGACGCTGCCCCTCCCTTTTTGACGCGCTGAGGAAAGACGCTGTCTTTTCTCTTGCCGAGAAATCCAGCCTCCAGCGTTTCCAGCCCACCTTCGCGGGTGACTGGGATACCGAGTCCTGAGAAAGAGATACCAGCCCTCCTGCCTTCTAAATCCCAGGTACTGAACTGACTAACCCCTTACAGAGAATTCTTGAGTCAGATTCTTGGCAAACCAAACTTAACTTAAACTGCTACTTACTCCTTCCCATGTATTAGGCTTAGGTCAGGTACACCGGGGTAGGCGTAGTTAGAAGCACCAGTTGAGTACGATTAGTCAATGTATATATGTATGTATATCTTTTATCCATTTTAAAGTATCATATGGCTAAGAAACCATATCAATGCTTTTACAGTATTATTTTATAATCCTGCTCTTACTGTATGCATTTTACTTAACTATCAGTATTACAATTGTAGCGATTCATTTCTCTTGTATGAGAAAAGAGACTGATCAATAAATAACACCTTTTATTGAAAACGCCCGTCTCTTCTTTTCTCTACAATCTGGTGAAACTAAGTATGCACGTATTGACTGAGTAAAATAGCTGTCTTTTGTTTTCACACGACTCTAGAGATATACTCTTGATTAGGGAGAGCAAAGTTGTCATGTTCTATGGTTGTCAGAAACTAAATCCCTTCTTGTCTATCCAGGGAGGTTAAACTCCTCCTCGCCTATTCGAGAAAGTTTCTAGAGAACTCTGAGCTAGCTGGCACACAAAACTTAAGTCTAATATCGTCAGTAAAAGACCTAGTTAACCTCAGCCCTACGTCTACACTACTGAAGATATTATTCCAATGCGCAGAGCCTATTGGGAATATAGGAACTACACTACATGGCGCCCAACGTTTGGTAAGGCGATAAAATTAACGCAAGGCATTAGAGTAACTCAGTCGTGGTTTTTCACACAGACCCTTTCTCCCATAAATACTCCAAAGACGTCTGGAGTGGGTCAAAGGTTAAAAATCCGCCAAACTTAGTAGGAGGAGACTCCTATGTATGGTTTTTGGTTTATTCACCGTTGAAGGATACTGTGTTCCAAAATATTGTGCACCTACTCTTTGTTTCCTTGAAAACTTGATCTACAAAAAAAAAAAAAACTTCCTGTCAGTAAAATGTCAGACGGTGAAGGAGATAGGGAGACAGCTAGATTAGTAGCTCAGCTCCTAGCGGATGACACAAGTCTCCTACAGCAAGACCCGGATGCAATACTCATCCCGGTCAGCATAAGAAAAACTATAACACTTAAACTTATAGAAAATGGACTAACACCAAGAGGTGGTACAGTCATATTCGTAATTGAGGCACACGAATATCGGCAGACAGAGGTATTCTATTCATGGATAAACTTTCCAGCAGCAAACGCTGCTTCAAAGGAGTTCCACTATTACAAAATAGAGGAACCTCCGGATGAGTACACTCCTTTCGAGGAGGTGGAAATACCACTAAAATACCAAGAGCACCTGCTCTGGTTTAAAGGCGCCCTAAAACATAATGATCACATCACTAGGCTCGGTCCACTAGGTAGACCAGGAGCAACGTGGCCGGTTGTAGCCAGCTACACACCACATCCAGACATTGAAAAAATGTCAATACCAGAACTCTTAGTACAACTAAAACAACTGATTAAAATACACAGACAATTAGTCCAATATGTAATGCGGACTTCAACAGTCCAACCAGCTATTAAAATTCCACAGCAGACCCCTCATCAGGGGAACACAAATAAAATCACACCAAAGAACATACAGCCCTGTCTAGGTAAAGTACCCATTAAACGGGAACAAATTCCATTCTGGTTAGCACAAAAAATCACTCAAATAGAGGCAGTATTTCCGGATACTACACCTACTGAGAAACACAGAATTCTGACTATCTGCCTTCCAATGGGGATCGCACCACATGTGGAGGACTGTGACACTTGGGGCACAGTCTTTGCTTCCATTTACACAAAAACACATGGTGTTCCGTCCATGGCGGTAATACCAGATGTGCTAAAACAGATTCAAAATGAATACGGTCCAGAACCTGCTTTAACTCTGGGTATGAAATTACTGAAAGACTTCAAGCAGGTCTCAGCTTTATTGTTATCCAACATAAAAGGAGAAGCAGCATCTGTGGCGATCCGCCAGAAATTGAAAGAAACAGATATAGCAGAACAACCATTTGAACTTGCCAGAATCATAGAAAAATCCTTTGAAGAACTAGGAAGAGATAGTTTGGGTGGAAAACCAGTGAAACCCCAACTAACTGAAAATCCTGAAAAGATATTTATTAAAAATAATCTAACCGCTCCAAAAAAGAGCTGGGATGGAAATAAACAATCCACTCCCAAAGAAAAAAGATTCCAGTCCAGAGGAAGGTCTCCTCGGCGGAGAGAAAGATCTCCAGACCAAGGACACAAGTCTCCCCAGAGGGAGCCCTCTGAGAAAAAGTACAACCTTAGAAATAGGGATAATTTGAAGAAACCTGATAGATATCAAGATATTGATACACGTCCATCTCGATCTTTTCAGACTTCCTCGCAGAAATCGGAAAGAAGAGGACGATCAGAACAAAGAGAAGAGCACTTCAAGTCCAAAGACAAGGAACCTGCTCATCAAAATAAAAAGTTACAATTCCCAAAGAAGAAGGTAGCCAGTATTAAAATAATCAAACATGCCGAGGATCCTGAGGACACAACTGAAAAACGGAGAGTGGGCTCAGACAATGCTAGACAGCGCAGCAGAAGTGAGCATAGCTCGCAAGATCCTGATGAATCATCTGGAGACAGTGGACACGAATGAATACATTCAGGTGGAAACTGCAGACACCAGAGTTAGCAAACCTCATAAAATATAACATTACGTATAGAGGGAGATAAGACTAGGAAAATAAGGGGTCTATTTTGGGATAATCTCTCCAAAGGCTATGACATCCTTTTAGCTGAAAAAGACTGGCCACCGGAGTTTGTCAGGGAGTGCCCTCATTTTATTTTATTTTTTTTGGTTTTTGAAGACCTTTATTATGCAGAAGGGTTACATCATACAAAATACCTGTATTGGCCCACAGGGGCCAGCTGAGCAGAGAGCAAGCATGTAAACCTCCAACTGGATGACACAGCCATTTAGCCGGCAACCCGGGGGTCCGGCGGCAAATCTAATGTACATGCGTATGCAGTCATCTGGTATCTAGCCACATAAACAATATATCTTGTGATTTTGTCTTTTTTGTCAGAAGTGGCTATACAGTTTTCACCCAGCATCAGTGCCGCGATAGCAATCTCCCATGTCCCCACAGATAATCCAAGAGGCAGTTGCAGTGAGCCGATAGTGAGGGGGGGATTAGTATTAGGTGTTTCACCAAGTCTGTATCCGTAATGCTGTTCGTGAATAGGCAAGGTGTATGTTGGTATAGCTCACTGAGGCATAATAACAAGCGAGTGTGTGCGGCGGTGATGGTCCGCAGCCATTTCGATCAAGGCCCAGATGGCTAGCAATGTGATGTCTGCGTTCCATCCTAGTGTCGGTGCTGGGAGGTTGCAAAGGACGTGGCAGTGTTTGGTAAACCACGAAGCGTGTCCTCGGCTAGCGTGCGCAAGTTTGAGTGCAGATCTGCACCTCTCGCGGCGTGTAAGTAACGTCGTGTCTCTGCAGAGTGTGGATAGCGTGTGGTCAATAAGGTATCGCTTCCTGATTGTGACGTGTTGCATCTAGCGTCCTCGGTTGGGTGAAGTAGTGGGTCTGGTCGGGGAACATGACCAGCGAACAAACTGTCCCCGATGTCTATGCAATAGCGGGGGAAAACCTGGGGTAGGAAGAAAGGGGGGGGAGAAGGGGGGGGAAAGTGAGAGAGATCGTCACGGGGTCTCATACTTGGCAGCAATAGCGGGGTGGGGCGTGGCAGGGCATCTTGCATTATGAAGCGTGAAATGGGGGGGGGGGGTTGTCTTTCCCGGGCTGGGGCTGGCAGACATTGCCTGTGGGGAGCGGTCGGAGTGCAAGCTAGCTCATCATGAGGCTGCGGTGCCATCTATCGACACGACGGCCGTCCTCCTGCAGGGAGGGGGGGGGGGAGGCATCTCCCCGTCAGCATGTACAGTCGGCTCAGGCAGGTCGGGGCGGAGGCAGTGGTGGGTGTGCAGCGCTGTATAGGTGTCCGGCGTGAGTCTGAGATTGTCGGGTGGCTGTGTTCAGTGGTGTAGGTCGTGCGGTCTAAAGAGGTGTGGGGGTGGGGGAGAGGGTGACAGAGTCGTATTCGCTCCCGGGGGCGAGTGGTGTTGCCAGGGCGATGAGGTCTGGCACCTCAAGTGAACCCCGGTTCCTGGCAGGTGCGCTGGAATGCTTTGAGGAGGTCATCCCAGAGCTGGGCGATGGGGAACTTCCGAAGTCCCGCCGTTTCCTATCAGAGGAGCACCGTGCTCTCCGCTCGCGCCCAGTTGGTAAAGGAGGGGCGCCAGTGCCGAGTGTGGGGGGTCGCTGCCTTCCAATGTTTGGTAAGCAGGCGTTTGGCCGTTATAAGCCCCATGTCCCAAAAGCGCGTCCGCACTTTGTGTAGCTTCGTGCGTTTATACAGCCCCAAAATGCACGCTTCCCACGTGCGCGGTAGCTGCTCGCCAGTGCTGCGTGTAAGTAGCGTCATGACCTCGTCCCAGTACGTGTGAATGTCGGGGCAGTGCCACAGCATGTGCAGAAGGTCTGCTCCATTCAGAGAGCAGCGTGGACAAGCAGCATCAGTAGTTGTAAAGTATCTATTTATCTTGTCGGGTGTAAGATAAGCGCGCTGCAAGATGTAGAATTGAATAATTTTGAAGCGGGGGTTGCGTGGGATGTATGTCGGTCCGGCTAAGATCATCGCCCATTCTTTATCAGTCCAGGCCGTTCCCCTATCTGTCGCCCACCTATCCCGTAGCGACAACGTGGGTGGCTGCGAGTGCATCAGTAGGGCCTGCGCCAGCCAATGGATTACGTGTGAGCCGTTCCCCATAACATGCAGATATTGCATAAAATTGTGCATCGGCAATACTTCGGTCATGTCGCCCCAGGATGCAGTGAGTGTACGTATGAGAGTCGCGTGTAACAGGAACTGGCCACCTGGGAGTTCTGTGCTAGCGGCCAGTTCCGCAAAAGTGAGTAATGCTCCGTCGGTGTATAAGTCTCCCAGAGTGTCCACCCCTGCCTGTGTCCAGCTAGCTAATCGGGTCACAGTCAGTGTGTCCGCTGCTCCCGGAGTGCCCAGGATGGGTAGTACTGGAGCGTATGGCGTCGTAGTCCGGGTGAGTCGCAGGCATCGCAGGAAGCATCTGCGTGCCACAGCCAGGTGCAGCTGTGTGGGGCAGGGGGTTCGGGTCATCGGGTGGAACAGTCTGTAGATTTGCGTTTGCGTCCAGGCAGCAGTGGTTGAGGCAGTATCTTCGAGGTGCTTGCCGCTGAGCCACCCCGACACCCACTGCATCTGCGCCGACAGGTAATATAGCTCCATGTTAGGAACCGCCAGGCCTCCCAACTCTGTAGGCATGTAGAGTTTGGTCAGCGCCACGCGGGGCCGGCCCGAGTTCCAAATTAGGTTACGCAGCATAACCTCCAGGTCTCTAAATATTTTATTCGGCACGTACGTGGGTATGTTGGCGAAGTAGTATAGTAGCCTAGGCAGTACTATCATTTTGGTAAGTGCTATACGGCTCGGTACGTTGAGGGGTAGGGTGTTCCAGAATTTGAACTGCGCCCGAACCGAGGCGATAGCTCTCAGGAGATTCCCCTCCAAGATGTCCATTGGATTTCAATATATCCGTATCCCCAGGTAGCGGAACGTAGTGGGGTGCCACTGCAATCTACCTCCACCCAGGCGCACATCGCACTCGGGCGTGTCCGGGCTAAAGGAAAAAGCCCTTGATTTGGACCAATTAACTCGCAACCCTGACATCTCCTCGAAGGTTCGAAAGACGTCTGGCAGGGATGTCTGTTATGTCTCGGACGTACAGCAGTAAGTCGTCTGCGTACAGCGACACAGTGTGTAGACCATCCGTCAGTGGAATCCCCCATTCAGGCCACTGGGTCCTGAGGATCGTAGCCAGGGGTTCCATGGCCAGGGAGAACAATAGAGGCGACAGGGGGCAGCCCTGTCTGGTGCCTCTCTGTACCTGGATGGCGTCCGAGAGCAGCGCGCCCGTGCGGACTCGGACTGTTGGTTTATCATACAGCAGGCCCACCATGGCCTCATATCCCCCTCCCAGTTGGAACTTTTCCAGCACTGCTCCCAGGTACGGCCACTCAACCGAGTCGAAGGCTTTCTCTAAGTCTAAGATCAGGCATCCTGCTCTGGGCCACTGTTGGGTAGCATACTCCTGTAGTCGGAAAAGGCGGCGGATATTGTGGGAGGTGTGGCGTGTCAGGACAAAGGCCGTTCTGGTCTTGGTGCACCAGGCGGGGCACATAGGGGGGCCAGCCTCCGGGCTAGTGTGGAGGCCAATATTTTATAGTCCGTGTTTAACAGCGCTAGTGGGCGGTAGGAGCCCATCCGTGTGCAGTCCTTGTCAGGCTTAGGGATGGAGATCAGGGTTGCTTCATTCAGCGTTAAGCGTAAGGCTACATCCTCCGCTGCTGCGGCGTACATCCTCAGAAGTTCTGGGATGAGGATATCTGAGCCAGCTTTATAAAATTCGGCCGGGAGCCCATCTGGGCCCGGGGATTTGCCGTTAGATAGGTTGAAGATCGCGTCGCGTACCTCATCAGGTTCAAGCGAGGCTCCCAGCTCGTCTTGTTGTGCAGCAGTCAGCTGTGGCATGTGCAGAGGGGAAAGGTAGTCAACAATGTCCAGACGTGTGCGTGTTAGTCGGGAGCGGTATAGTGTTTCATAGTGATCGGTGAACGCATCATGAATCTGGTGTTGCGAGTACAATAGGCCCTTCCCTTCTACGTGTATTGCAGCCACTGGGGTCGAGCGGGTCTCCTGTGAGATCAGCCAGGCCAGCAGCCTACCAGGTCTGTCACTCAGGTGATGTGTCCTCGCCGAGTGTGCAGCATAGTTGATGTCGCGGAGTCGCTCCAGCAGGCCCGCGTGTTTCGCGCGTGCCCCCTGCAGCGAGTCAGCACTACCGTCCATGGCCTCCCCCTCCCTGTCGAGCAGTTCAGATTCTAGCCTGGTCAGTTCGCTCTCTAGTTGTCGACTCAAGTGGCCCTGTTTCCTCAGGCAGTGGCCCCGGATCACCACTTTGAAGGCGTCCCACTCCATCTGGGGGGTGGATGCCGTGCTTGTGTTATCTTCGAAGTACTGGGAAGTGCGTGTAAGGAGGGAGTCGCGGAAGGTCGCGTCAAGCAGGAGCGCTGGTTGTAGACGCCAGGTGGGTATGGGGGGGCGCGGGCGGCCCCACGCCATTGATAAAAAGTGTGGGTTGTGGTCTGAGTGCGTGCGGCCCATGTATAATGTGTCAAGCGCAAGGGGTAGCAGCTCAGTGGACACCATAAATCTGTCCAGACGGACATGCAAGTCGTGTGTGCCAGAGTAATATGAGTAGACCCGTGCCCCAGGGTTGTGCGACCTCCAAACATCATGCAGGCCCCACTGCTCTGCCCATTCCAGTAATGCCTTCGTGGCACCACGTGTCGGAGCGCCTATGGGGGGCGGAGAGGAGCGGTCTATTGCAATGTCTAGCGTGCAATTGTAGTCTCCACCTAGTAGCCACGGGGCCGCGTGCCAGGTCGCCAGTGTCGTGGAAAGGCGCGCTAGGAAGTCTCCCTGATCGGTGTTTGGAGCGTACAGTGATACCAGCACTATCTGTTGCCCATCCAGCCTGCCATGTGCCGCAACGAATCTGCCCTCCAGGTCTATCGTAGTGTCTGTAACTGTCCAGGGGGTCCCAGGCCGCACCCATATCAATGTGCCACGGGCGTAGGAGGAGTAAGTTGTGGCATAAAGTTGCCCGCGCCATTTGCGGTGTAGTGCTAGGACCTCTGTCTTGTTCAAATGTGTTTCCTGTAGTAGTGCGAAGCCTATCTTGTGTCGTTTTAGGTATGAGTAAATCTGGTAACGCCTGGCTGGGGTGTGCATTCCCCTGACGTTCCAAGTGCATATTCGTATCCCAGCCATAGCTTCCGTTTGTGTAGGCTTCCCCAACCCTCCCATGAGTCAGGCCCTCAAGCAGAGTTTCCCACAGGGGCTTGGGTCCCGCCCCCTGTACATAGTTTCTCCAAGGCCTCAGTACAAATTGTGGTGATCTCCAGTGGTGTGGAAGGGTAGGGAAAGGGGGGGGGAACATATAGCCTCAACATGGCAACATAACCTGAAATGCTAAAAGGTCGGCTGCACAACATGTCGCCGTCCAAACGCTCAAGTGAGCTCGTAAACTATACAGTTCTAGGGGGTATCGTGTGGTAACGCTACAACAATTAGAGAGTACGATGTAGTCCGTAGGGCTTGCCGCATCCCCCCCGGGTGGGGTGATGAGGCCGTTATTGCCTGGCAGGTGCACGGGCTCTGTCCCACTGTGCGAAGCCAGCGTCGCTCTCAGGCATCAAGTGGAGGGAGCGAGGCTCCCGGAGGGGGATCTGCTTCCCCGGGTGGCCCAGGTGATGTCAACTGGCATGTGTACTGCTACTGAGTAGGTGTCTAGTTTGGGGTAGTGGGCGTTCGGGCTGTGTGTATATAGTAATCACAGTACCTGGCCGAAGTCCTAGGCGATCAGGGTCCAGCAGCACACAACTGTGCAGGCCTCTGCCTGCGAAGGAAGGATCCGTGGAGTACCTGTGTGGTCATATTTGCACCGGTGCATGAAGTCAGGAGGCAGCTCGGATCAGGTCAGCCAAATAGTTCGGCAGTCTGAGGAGTGACATCCGGAAGATCGTCAGTGCGTTGGGAATCCGATAGGCCATAGATAGCCTCATCATCACTTGGAAGGGGCGCTGGGCTGTCGTTCGGGGCAGGTGACGGAGCCGAGTTATTGCTGATTTCCGTAACGCTGCGGAGAGCGTCTTGTTGTCCTTGTAGCATCTCATGTGCAGATGGGGAGTGAGCCGGTGATTCTCGAACCCGGGGAGGTGTAGGAGCCCCGCGCCGGCGGCGCCCCCGTGTCCTCCGAGTGCGTTCCATGGTAGCAGTCCCCTGTGCTCGCCTGGGCACATCAGGCATATTCTCATCGAGCCAGGCCTCAACCTCGTCAGGATTCATGAAAAAGTGTGTCCTATCTTTCGCCACCACCCGTAGTTTGGCTGGAAAGAGCAATGAGTACTTAAGTCCGGCCTGTCGCAGCCTTCTCTTCACTTCCAAGAAGGAGTGTCTTTGTCTTTGCACCTGCACGGTGTAGTCCGGAAAGAACATGACTGTGGCATTGTCCATTCTGATCTCGCCTAGCCTCCTGGCTTCCCGCAAGATCGCATCCCGGTCTCTGTACTTTAGGACCCGGAGGATGATAGGCCTGGGGTTCGAGCCAGTAGAGAGGCGTTTCGTTAGCACTCGGTGGGCACGTTCTACCACAAAGTGGGGCGACAGCGTGTCTTCTGGCAGCAGTTCACGTAGCCAGTCCTCCACCTTTTAAGTGGGGTCCATCCCTTCCTATTTCTCTGGAATGCCCACCAAGCGTATTGTTCCTCCTTGCCCGCCCTTCTGCATCCTCCGCGCGGTCTTCCAAGAATTCCACGCGGTTCAGGAGGTCTTGTATGTGCCTGTCCGATTGGGTCACCTTCGGTTCCAGAACTGCCATCGTGCCCTCCAGTGTTGTGGTGCGGTCCTGCAGTTTCTTGTGATCAGCCCTGAGGTGGGTCAGGTCTATTGCCACACTGTCTATTCTAGTTTCCAAGGAAGTGCGCGTCTGTTGGAGGGACTCTTCCATCCTTTCCATAGCTGCCAGTACGGAGTCTAGCTTCGACGCCACGTGGTCGGCGTCCATCTTGGATGGTGTCTTCGTTGTCTTCCCCTTCACCGATGTGCTCCCCGTTCCGGTGCGTGTCTTCACCCCTTCAGACATAGGGCTAGCGGTGCGCACAAGTATCGTCAGCAGTAAGGCTTGCGTCCCTCGAAGTGAGTTCAGGGGGGCAGACGAGCCGTTGGGTCGCGCCCGTAACGTGTCGGATAGTGCAGATAATCAGGGCGCCGTCCACGGTGCTGGTCCGTCAGTGTTTCTGCCCCTTGGCACGGCGTAGAAGCAGGGCTCGCCCCGGATATTGTCAGGCCCCCGCTCAGGTGCCCAGGTGTCTCGCACCGCTCCGCTAGGTCTCGTGGTCCCAGTCGCTTCCCCAGCACCCACGTGGCAGCCCCTCAGCGCGTGCGGCAATCAGGCGCTTGGGCCCTATGGAGTAGCAGGTCATACGCTGTAGTAGGTCGGGGTACCAGTCAGATCTGGAGATTGGATGCCTCCGCCGCTCCCAGCCACTATCCGGGTCCCTCCGGGGTAGCTGTCTCTGCTATGGCGTCCCTTGGGGCGGTGCTGCTGCTGGTATGTGGGGGTGCAGACGGCCACCGTAGTCGTGCTCCGGCAGTGTCCCCTCTACCTTCGGTGTACAGCTCCCACTATGGAGGGGGGAGAGGGGGGGGGGGGAAGGGCCCCGGCCCGATTACTCACTGTGCCTCCTCGAGGAACTGCAGGCTCCGGGGTCCCTAGCCGGCGAAGTCGGCGGGAGGCAGCACGCAGCCGCGGAGGGGGAGAAGGAAGCAGGCTCCGCTCATTCCCCAGCGCCGCCTCCGTGTCCCAGCCCAAACTGCTTCCGAGGGAGGCGGTTGTTCGTCCTCACTCCACCGTGCTCCCGCAGGCCCGTTTCCTCCAAGCTCGATCCCCGTCAGGTTCCAGCCGCCTCCGGCCCGCCGTCACCCCCGCCGGTACTCCTCGGGGCCCGGTGTGAGGGGGCGGCAGGTGCGCTGCGTCTATGGTCGACGCGTCCTCCGTTATCCGCGCCCGGTAGGTATCGGGCTGTTTCAGGTGGGCCGCAGCTTGAGGGAAGCCGGGTCTCGTTCAGGCCGGCTGTGGTGGCGTCGCCGGTCCCGGTGCGGAGCTCAGCAGCCGATCCCTATGAAATTCGGCCTGAATTGTCATCTAGGGCTGTGGGCAGATCCGCCGGCAGTTTCAGGCCAAACAGGATGGGTTTGGCCGGAGAAATGACCCGGGGTAGGGGAGCTCAGGCAGGAGCTCTACCCAGGCACGTCTTCTCCCATTGCGCGCCAAACCACGCCCCCCGTCAGGGAGTGCCCTCATGGCGAAGAAATGATTATGCCTGCCTTCTCAAATCACATTCCAATTCATAAAAAATATACACTTGCAAGAAAGTGGGCAATAGCCCAAGCTCCTGCATTATATAAAAACCATGTGGGACGGGATGAGGACTCTTTTCCTCACAAAATCCAGTTAAAATCACAACCAACTGCACAGAGGCAGTACCCAATTAAGCAAGAAGCTAAAAAACAGGTCAGGGAGATCTTAGATCAACTTGAATACCAGGGGGTGATTGAAACATGCACCTCACAAATGAACAATCCTTTGTTTCCTGTTTCCAAACCAGATGATTCATATCGTCTAGTTTTGGACTACAGACACCTTAACTCATGTTGCAAAACCTTTGCAGTACAAAACTCACACAGTGCAGCACTAATGAATAGCATAGTGCACAAAAAATACAAAACAAAATTAGACATCTCTAATGGATTCTTTTGTCAAAATATAGCACCTGAAAGCAGATATTTGACCGCTTTCTCAATAAATGGCTCGCAGGAAATTTCTGTCGTTTGCCACAGGGGTTCAAGAACAGCCCAGGATTATTCTCAGCGAGAGTAACAGAGTTACTACAAATATATGATGATGAGGCATTATCTTATGTCGATGACATCTATCTAACAGATGATGACTTGGATACTCACTTGAAAAGAGTGAACACCATAATACTTAGGTTCGCAGCAGAGGGTTACAAATTCAACTTCAAGAAGTCAAGAATTGCCCATCTGACTGTCCTATTTTTAGGATATGAATTATCAAGTGAAGGCAAAAGCCTGGCTGACAATTTCTTAGAGAAATGCGCTGTAATCCAAGCACCAAGAACGCTGAAAAACTTACAATCAATTCTAGGTTTCCTGAATTTCGGAAGAACTTACATTCTAAATTATGCAGAGAGTTTTAAACCTCTCTATGACCTAATAAGACCAGATTTTAAAACGATCAATTGGACTCAAAAACACACAGAAATTTTGAGATCATTGCAAGCAGACATGTTAGCTAAAACAAAATTGCAAACACGCGATAACACACGCAACCTTGTGATTCGGGTCATCCCAGGAAGATGCGGATTCACATACCTAACCTCTAATGAGGGAGAAACGGTACCAATAGCTTACAAATCACATTTGTACACAGAAGCTGAAAAAACATTCAGCATTAAGGAAAACATTGTTCATGCGGTTCAAACGGCTGTAGCAAGAGAAAGAGACCAAGCTGACGACAGACCGATTACAGTCAGAACAGCAGAATCGGCCTTTGAGGCATTAACAAGCCCATGTAATTTACCTACTATGGCATTAAATCCAAAATGGATACAATGGGAAAATTCTCTTGCTACAGACAGAGTGAAATACTATTTTGACCCGGAAATGAAAAAATTAAAAAATCTAGAATATGAAAGAGAATATCCTCTGCCAATCGACATTCTGCCCATACGACAGTACGCCTGTGTAATATATACAGACGGAAATGCACAACCCTCGGTTTGGGGAAAACAAGCCTATAACGCCACATGCGAAACTGTTAAATACGTGTGGCGCGGAGATAAATTGAGACCTCTGGTAACAAACACATTCAGTGGAAAATAATTCAGAACAACAAACTGAAATAATAGCGTTAAAAATGGCGCTAGATAATGCCGATCGCGAATTCCCGACACTAATAGTGTGCGATTCGTATTACTGCGTCAAATCATACAATAAAGACTTGCAGAAATGGGTTCAAAACGGTTACAAAGATGACACAGGTGCCACAATAAAGCAAAAATCGCTTTGGGAACAGGTAGTTCTTTTACAGAAAGAACTACCAAAGACTCACGTGATACATTCACTGAGTCATGAACGTGATGGAGTTCACGTTTCAGGGAATTCATTGGCTGAGACAGCCACAGCGGAAGCAACTAAATCGGCTTCCGTAGCTACAAAAAAGTGTTCGGAAAAATACATTGACGGGGAAACATTGCTGGCGGTGAAAACGTCATCAAAAGGCGACTGCTCAGCGCTACCCATCACCTATCCACTCAATTATACATACATAATCGATGCAAACTCAGTTCCTTTTGCTCAAATCCCTGGAGTGGGGGATAGAGTAATTCCAAACATGAACAGGAGAATATTGTTAATAGCAGACGCACATATGGGTGAGGGTCTTAGACACCTTAAGCTAACGGATTCTCTGGAAGAATTGCAATCCACGTACTGGTGGCCAGGAATGAGCCTGCAACATCACATATTTGCAAAAAAATGTCCAAACTGCAACAGAGATCGCAGTGGCGACCAAGACGGTGTTTTTCCAGGGCTTTTCGCTCAAGATGGGATTAAACAATAAATATATGAACCCCAGTATGATTAATGCGTCAAATTAACATAAAGAGACTATCATCACTTAAAATGTAGACCCCAGCTCTCGGCTGGCGTCTGAACTGTTAGAAAAAGATTTGCGAGTCTATAATGGCATATACGCATGGGGTATGCTACATTCTGACCATTGCACTGCCTTTAGCTCTCGAGCTTATGGGGGGTGTATGGCCAGCATGGGCATTGCATTGCGGGACTCTTATCACTTCCTTCCTGAGGGAAACGGGATGGTGTAAAGAAAAAACCAAGGCATAGAGCAATCTATAACGGCAAAGGTATTAGGTTCGTGAGCTGGGTGGGTCAAACATTTAATAAGTGTCCAACGTAGTCTTAATAATTTGCCAAGAAATTCTCTGAGAGGTCTCAGTCCGTACGAACTATTGTTTGGGACTAGAATGCTAATCCAGGACCTCGATAGTCAAACTTCAGTGGTTAAAGAGAAATGCTTTGATATCAAAGACCGTTTGGCTATTTTACAGGACTTAAACGAAACAAGAAAAGACCTGAGCAACATAAAGTTTAAACAACAGCCAACAGCCACCGAAGAAAAACCACCTGTCCCAGCAAGGCCTGTCTGGATTCCAAAAATCGGGGATCTGGTCAGAGAAAAAATAGCGGTAAAGAAGGAATTTGGGCCTTCTTACAGAAAAGCAGTACCTGTCTTGGCAATCAACGGGACAAGATCAGTTGTATTACCGCCCCTTGCTGGTAAAAAGGAGAACCGAGTTGTATCCATCGACCTGGTTAAACCACAATCATGTGGCCGATAAAAAGTAGTAGGCCAAGTGGAATCCCAAGAAATAGCAGAACACCAAAGTTTGCTACAAACACAGAGGTTCAAACTGAGAGACTAATCACATTTGATAAACCCACAGTGAATCAACAAGGACTATGCAACAAAGCCATGCAACTTAAACCTCTTGAAACCCAAATCCAAATAAACACCAGTCTACAATGATGTAACCACAGACTGTGCTAATGAAACAAAGCAAATTTCAAAAACAAAAAGGAATCCAGAAGCAATTGAAACAATTGACAGAACAGCATCAGGCTATTTCATCAACTTCGATTACTTTTCTGAGGATCCGAGCGAGCCTGAGGAACAGCTGACAACATCAAAGACTTTTAAAGACAAAGCAAAAGAACTCCTTCATCAACTACGAAAAACATATCTGATTTCTCCATGGATTGAATTTTGGGTGGCACAAGGTGTATTTATCCTCATACTTTGGCTTATCATGGTACTATACTTGGGACATTTTATTGAGGGAAAATATGTTACAATGGACACAGCAAGTCAGAAAATCAACTTGGTCCTGAAACCACACAAGTCTTCACACATCGAGAAAAGAGAACTTTCTTCAGTAAACTTCACAGCCAATCCATTACCCGGTGGGGTAGCATGGGACAATACTGATTACGAAATCTATGGCTCTGTCGAGCTCCTGAAGTATCCTCATCAATTCAAGATTTCATTAAGTGACTTTGTAAAATTAAGCACATTCGCTGATGATTGGGAATTTGAAAGTATTAATGATATGATGTCAGATCTAGTGATGTCAGCTAAATTTACAGAACATGATTATTTACAGGGTTCATGTAATTATGACCAGATGTACTGTTACAACCACTATGGTAACCATTATTTGCATAAATCTGCTCAACCTAGAAATGTTTTTAATTTTAACCAATGGGAACATTGTGCAACTCCACCTAAAGGCAGTTCAAAAACATTTTTTGAAAAATTTCCATATTTCTCAGGGTTTAACACAAGTAATGCAGAAACGTTTTATTTCAAACTGTTAAATAAGACAGGAATGAAAACCATGCTTACAAATACAAAATTAATCTATTCAGAGACATTTTTTTGACAAAATGAATACATTAGGTTTTGATTTCTGGAACAATAACATTGAAACGAAAACAATCTGGGGGACAAGAGATTGGCAGGTCAAAGGTATAGAATCATTGTTTAGAGCCTGCATGATCCCAGAGCAAATAATATTCTTGAGGAGGAGGAGCCAAGATGGCGATCGGGATGGCCGCATAACTGCTTGGCTCCGTGCGCCCTCCCGCCCCGAACATATATCCTGTCGAAAAACCTGAGCAGTCATTGCTAATTTAAGTAGGTGAAGGAAAGCATTCACTTACCATCCGCTTTTGAGGCTCCGCCGCGCAGTAGACCCGAAGAACTGTCCCCGTTTCTTTGGCGGCCTTCGAGGTGTCGAGTCCGGGATCTCGAGTGAGGGGAGTGTCCCGCCGTGATTGCACCACCAGCGGCCTCTGGTTGCGAAGGGAAGCCGGTCGGAGAGAACCTGAGATCTGCGAGCCGGAAGAGATGATTTCAACCCACTCCCAGTGGTGGGTTGCCCTGCGAGAGGTGTGAAATAGCTGGGACAGAGAGAGTCCACAATGCCCAGTTCCCCTTCGGTGTGATACCCGGCTATGTCAACAGCCCCCCCCCGGGAACCGGTGGGTGACTCCCGGGCAGCAGGGAGTTTGTTTAGCCTTTTGGTGGCTCTCCTTTCTGCTGCCTGCCCCGACTATTGAGATCCCGCTGTGAAACCTGCTGACTCCGGGGGCCGAACCCGGTCCTGAGGTGCGGTGGAGGGGAAAGAGAACGTGACGGCTGAAATGGCGGATGACACTTTCCCGAGCACCCCTCACCCGGACAGAGAAACCGATGCACAAGAGAATCCCGGGGTCTGGCTCTGCGAGAAAACACCCACGCCCAAACATATACTGGCTGCACTAACAACCCTGCAGACAGCCCTGATCCGGGAGGCCCGAGATCTTGGACAAAGGATGGCCGCCATTGTTGTCCCGCCATCTTGTACTGGCACGGATCGCTCTCAAGGAGGCGCCGATGTGTCTGCCTCTGCTTCATCGACGTATTCCCCGGATGAGTCTACATTCTTGGAGACGTGGATAGATTTGGTTCATGAGCTTCCTGTGGATGCACCTGTGGCGCATGTGCTCGTCTCACCGGGGCCTTTCTCTGATCGGCAAGTGGAGGAACATCATCGATACACGGCTTGGGCGGCCCCGTCGAGGTCTTGGCGCTTCCCGCATCGTGTGTTTCCCTTTCCGTGTCTGGCGAGACTGTGTTCGGACTCGAGACTGTTGGCGGTGTTGACATTGTTCCAATCGGACTTCCGCCATGCAACATCGGCGAAATTTCGGTGGCTGGGATCCTATGGAGCGGCGACACTGCCTGGCCCTCCCGGTGTAATCGGACCCTTTGTGCTACTTTGTATCCCGTTTGAGGGATGGTTCAATATTGGTACTATTGACAAACGAGGCCAGGGGTGAATTCGCTTGGAACATGGAGGGACTCATGGCTGCTTGATGGTGATTTGAGGGGCGCTTAGCGGGGATGTTATTGATTGCGTTGTACGTGATTGCTGCTACCTGTACTTCTACCATTACTGTTTACACGACTTTTGCACGCGGAGGTGGGAGGGGCCGGATAACCAGATTGAGGGCCCTTCTCCTGTATTTTTTCTCTTCTTTTTCTCTTTTTCTTCTCTGTATTTCGGGTCTCTTATTTAGGGGGACAGGCACGCTGCTGGGGGGGGTAGGCCGTAGCCTTTTGCAGGGGTGCAGGGTTGGGGGATGGGTTTGTTATTTTGTTCTATCTTTGTTTCTATGGCCCTTTGCCCTTTTCCTTTTTCGATGTCGTCGTCTTCCATGTCTCCCATATTGTGTTTCGCCTTGAGGGGTGGGGCAAGTTCGCCATGATTGCTTGGTGTTTAATTCATCTATCCTGACTCGTATACCCCCTCCCCCGTCTCTTTCACCTATGTACATCACTGGCGTAAAACCTTTTGCTTTTTGTTAGCTGTATCGGGGTGTATGTGATTATGCGACATTGATTTTCACTTTATTTTTCGTTATTGCAAAATGAACCGTCTCTGATCCTTATTATCGCATGGTACCTTAACTCTATGATATATCCTGGATGTCACTCAGCTTTGCACTCCGGACCGCTGTATTTTTAGACGTTAATATTGTTAATCGATTTGAATAGCGGCCAGCCGGATTGGTTGTAGGCCCATGTTTGTATCTCCGTACTATAACAATAAAGGTTCTTTAAAAAAAAAAAAAAAAATAATAATAATAATATTCTTGAATGATACAATTCAACAAACAACCTGTTTTGGCCTAGCCAAAATTAAGGACTTAAACAAACCGTCTATTCCAAAACCAACACCTGACAGTATTAACACTACAGATGATGAGATAGACGTATTCCATATTTTAAACCAAAACAGAACACATCCTGATTGGGAAAAATGGTTGATCTGGCCAACAGACACAAATAACTGTCAAGATAGATACCTGAACAAAATACAGGGGTTAAAATTGACCCGGCCCGACCCTAGATACTCCCAGCGACAACATCCAGGGATTGTAACAACATACAGTGTGGGGAAACTCTGCCTCGAATGGCTACGAACATCCACACTGGCAGAAATTAAGCAACACTTGACTTTACTTAAAGAAGGTGCTGACTTGCGTGATTTCATTATGGGACCACGCAAACAGCGTCAAAAATGTTTCATAGCGGCCTCTATATATGCAGCTACTGCCAGAAATATATACAGGCAGGCCAGTATGAAAGGTTGGGTAAAGGATACATTAAGTCAACATGGAACTTACCTTTTTTTTTTAAAGTTTCTTTATTGACAATAAAGGTCACTTAACACAGTACAGTCTTTCGGTCAGCATGATGCTACATCGTGACATGCAATTCTACAGTGTAAGCCAGGATTGTAATTTTCATTTTTCGTGAAAGATAATAATCCCCAACACCCCCCCCCCCCCCCCCCCCCCCCCCCCCCCCAAGCACTTACTCAATCTTCAATTCAGGCTCATGGTGGTTTGGTTCTAATCTCCATGTTTCGGTTGGCAGTTGTCGGGATTACCGATCCCCATATATACAGAATACAATTACAGCTGCTTATATAAGTTATGTCCGCAACTCGGTTTGCGGTTCTTGGGCATGGCCTGCCGTTCGTATATTATTCGTCTGCGTCAGGCAGTAACCCCGCTCTATTCCCCATGAGCCTGTACACCCTGTTCAAATGCTAATAGTAATGCATTCCACTCTAAGGAGATGGGATGTTTCCTGAGTCCTCTACGCTCTTCCCTGTGTAGTTCTTGTCCCTCAGCCTTGCCCCACCTGATCGCCTCCCCACTCCAGGTCTCCACTTCCGGGGGTCTAGCCGACTTCCATCTCATCGTCACCGCCCTCTTTGCCAACAATAGTACTAGGTCCACAAATCTGGTAGCCACACTTCTCTTTCTTTCTTTGTGGCCTATTCCCAGCAAACAATAAGAAGCGGACGTGTAAGATCTGCCTGGCGCTATATCATTCAAAATGTGTTGTATCGCGCCCCAGTAGGGCCCTAATTTAGGGCAATCCCAGAACATGTGCATTATGCCTGCATCTTCCTGTTGGCATCTGGGGCATGCGTCAGTCGCTTCCGGGAACATCACATGTATCTTGTGTGGGGTGAGGTATGCCCTATGTACGATCATTAATTGAATGAATTTAAACTTAGGGTTGCGGGACACTTTCTTTTGCAGGCTCAGTACCAGTTTCCACTCCTTGTCATTCAAAACTTTTCCCACATCTGCCTCCCAGCGTGACCTCAGGGGTTGTAGGGGGTCAGCCCTGCCCTCTCGCATACCCGCAGTCAGCCATTTTGTCAAGTGACCTCCCGTTCCCATGAGGTACTGCATAGTAATTAGCGTGTTGGTGACGGGCTCCGCTCCATCTTGCAGCCAGTGAGTGCCTATGTAATGGGTCAGTTGTGCATGTTGTAGAAACAGTGCTCTCGGTGTGTGGTGGAGTCTGGCGAACTCCATATATGGCAAGAGCCTGCCATCCGAGAAGAAGTCCCCAATCTGCACTATTCCCGCATCTTGCCATGCCCGCAACTTCCGTTCCGTCAATGTACCTGTCCCCAGTGGGATGCCCAGCAGTGGTATCGAGGGTGCATAACTTGAACGACTATTGGTGTACCTGACCGCTCTTTTCCAGTACTTGAGTGCCAGTTTAAGTAGGGGCGGAGTCGCAGGCGGCGCCCTGTTCCCTGGGAGCAATAACTGATGTACCGCACCCCGCTTCCTATCCGCCTCTGTCATGTTCAGTTCCTGTAAGTTGCGGCCTGCCAGCCAATATGCAAGCCACTGTAGTTGGCACGCACAGCCGTATGCGAACAAGTCAGGCACCCCCATGCCGCCTTGGTCCGTGGGAAGCTGTAGTTTGGTCATGCTAATGTGTCTTCTGCCCTTCCCCCACACCAGTTCAGTTAGTAGTTTATTTAGCTTCTTGAAAAAAGTCTTAGGGACCAAGATAGGCAAATTCGTGAAGAAGTATATCAACCGCGGTAGTACCACCATCTTTGAGATAGCTACTCTGCCTGCCACTGACAACGGCAGGGTGTTCCAGAATTGCACCTGTTTATGCAGGTTGGTCAGGGCTCTTCCCAGGTTACCGTCCATAAGGTCTTGCGGTTGTCGGTACACCTGAATACCCAGGTACTTGAAGGTCACGGGTGCGACCTGCAAGCAGTGCGGCGGGAATCGGACGTGCGTCCCCGTCACCGGGCCTCGGAAGCCAAACCCGTAAGACTTCGTTTCGTTGATGGCGAGGCCCGACAACTCGCGGAATCCCACAAATATCCGCGGCAGAGGTGTCACCGGATTGTTTATATCCTTGAGGAACAGCAATATGTCATCGGCATACGCCGATATGACGTGGTGAGTGTGAAGCCTAGTAATCCCCACCGCGGCCGCTATCGAACGCACTTTCAATAGTAAGGGCTCCAGAGCGATTATGAACAACAAGGGCGAGAGCGGGCATCCCTGCCTTGTACCCCTTTCTAATCTCAATCCGATCTGAGATACATTGGTTGGTGCGAACCCGTGCCGTGGGTTTCCGATATAGTAGGGACACCCAGGCTAGGAATTCAGCAGGGAGCCCAAACCTGTCCATGGTCGCAAACATGTAGTCCCATCTAAGGGAGTCGAAGGCATGTCTGAGGTCCAGGGAGATGCATCCCTCGGCGTCTCCACCCTCCGCGTCCGGGGACATCAATTGGCTGAGCCTCCGTAGATTAAGAGCCGTACTCCTACCCGGCACAAACCCACATTGATCGTGGTGTACCATGTCCGGGATATGCTGGGACAGGCGCACCGCTAGTATCTTACTGAGGATTTTGGAGTCAGTGTTCAGAAGTGACAGCGGTCTGTAGTTGTCTAACTGCAGTGCGTCCCTCCCTGGTTTCAGAAGGGAAACAATTAGGGCCTGCAGTGTTGTGTCAGGCAGTTCGCCTCTCTTTATCGCTTCACCGTATAACGCATGAAGGCGGGGGGCCAGTAGGTCTATATACGTCAGGTAAAATTCCGCCGGGAGCCCATCCGTCCCGGGCGCCTTGTTCCTCGGCAGGGCCTTGATGGCCATTCTGATTTCAGCCGTTGTAATGGGCTTCGCTAAGTTCGCCTTGTGCGTTGCACTTAGTTGAGGAACACGGATATCGGAGAAAAATTCCTCAAATGCCATTCCCGAGAGTGGAGCGTGTGGGCCATACAAAGTTGCATAATATTGCCGGAACACCATATTAATCTCACGCTGTCCCTGTATCAGCTCCCCGGAGGTATCCTGTATCTCCATAATAGGGGTGACCGCTGGGGCGTCCTTCGTCAGACGTGCCAAAAGCGCGCCCGCTTTATCCGCCTGTGTATGCTGCCGTGCGGTGTACTCCCTATAATCTAGCACTCGGAGCTCCTCCAAGAGCTCCGCATGTTGTATATTAGCCTCCTGCAGTTGCGTGAGGGCGCCGTCCGTGCCTGCGGCCTCGTTTTCGAGCGCCGCCATACTGTCCTCCACTGCCCTCAACTTTCCCAGTACCAGGTGTTTAACGCCTATTTTGGTACCCATGGCCACTCCACGTATGGTAGCCTTAAAGGCATCCCATTCAACCTGTCTGGAACTCGCCGTGCCCGTATTCTCGTTAAAGTAATGCGTGGTGGCGTCTAGTAGTGTGGAGTTAAAGACCGGGTCTTCCAGAAGACTCGGGGACAGTCGCCACGTCGGTATAGGAGTGGGTAGTCTTCCCCAGCGTATTAATAATTCCACTGGGTTGTGATCTGACAACGTCTTCCCCATGTGCTGTACTTTCAAAATTGACGGCGTGAGTGTCTTGGAGCAAAAAATACGGTCTATCCTGGTGTGTAATTTGTGTGGCGGGGAGTAGAACGTGTATTCCCTATGCGATGCATGAAGTGTCCGCCAGGCGTCATCTAATTCCCAGCCCTCCGCCCACTGTGCCAGCGCTCCCGCTTGTTTCCTACTTTCGGTCGCATGTAGGGGGGGGGTGTGATCTGTCCAGCGTGAGGTCTAATACCGTGTTACAGTCCCCACCTAAAATCCAGTCATACTCCACCCAGTCCGCCAACACCCTACCAATCTCCACAAAAAACTGCGATTGGTCTACATTCGGAGCATACATACATCCGAGTACCACACATACACAGTTCAGCAGCCCTCGAACAAGCGCATATCGTCCCTCCTTGTCTACCCTAGATTCAATGAGCTTGAACGGGACCGTGTTTCTGATCCAAATGGCCGCCCCCCGGGAAAACGCGGAGAACTTCGTGGCGTAGAGCTGGCCCTTCCATTTACGTAGCATTTTGGCACCCTCTGAGTCGCTTAAATGTGTCTCTTGAAGGTACGCTATGTGCACCTGCCGCCTAAGCAATTGTGCCAGAACCCTGTGCCGTTTGTGTACCGAACCCAATCCCCGTACGTTCCAAGTGCAGATCATATAATTATTAGGGGATGCCATAACCTAGGTTACCCACTTTACGAACCGAAACCATTGCCCACAACAGTATCAACCACATAATGAAAACTTTCAGTGCTACGTATACATACATCACCCCAACTCGTAGGTCCCCCTCTAAAACTGTAGAGGACCAAACTAGAATACCCAACAGGGTTAAGAGCATTCCGGAACCGTGTCTAAGCCTGGGGGCGTGGGCCCAGACAAACGTTCACAACAGTTCTCTGCAAAGAGTCTCGTAACCATTGTCCCCCATGGTCGCAGGCGTTTCAGATCCCAGACCCCCCCCCCTTCCAAATATAGAAGAGCATCCGCTACGTTACCAGATCACCGGCTGTTGGGATAACGTTCACATGTCTGCCGCCATCTGTGCCGTGATCTGGGGAAACAACTGCAGGCTGCCTTCTGCGTCAGAGGCCGCTGCAAGGGAGCTTGTCTGGCTCGCCGAAGGTGTTCCTGTGCCCGCATCATGCTCTGCCAGTGCGTCAGTAGTCAGTTGCGCTATTATTGTTGTGCCGTCCTCTTCCTCTTCGCTCGGTCGGTCAACTTGGGGTTCCTGCAAATGCGAGAGCCCAGGGCGGCCCTGAGCCTCCGACTGACTGTCCGTCCTCTGTGTTTCCGGCACTCCCCGTAAGGACTGCAGAGGGGCGAGTGTCACTTCCAGCCACTCCGAAGCTTCCTCCGGATTGTCAAAGAAATAAGTCTTGCGGTCGTGAATGACTCTAAGACGCGCCGGGTAGAACAAGGCATATTTCACATTGCGTTCCCTGAGTGTTCTCTTCACTCCCCAAAAGGACGCCCTGGCTCGTTGGACCGCCTGCGTAAAGTCCGGGTAGATGGAGATAGAGTGGTTCTCGTATTGTATGGGGCCTCTTTCTCGGGCGGCCTTCAGTATGGCGTCTCTATCCTTAAAGTGGAGGAGACGCGCTATCAAGGGGCGAGGCGGAGCTCCGGGTTTCGGCGGTCTGGGGGGGACCCTGTGCGCTCTCTCCACGCTGTACATTTGGGTAAGGTCCGCTGGGTCCGCAACAGTCTTCAACCATTCTTCTACAAAGTGGGTCGGATTAGTCCCTTCGCAGCGTTCCGGCACGCCCAAGATGCGAATGTTGTTGCGTCTTGAGCGCCCTTCTGCATCATCGACCCTGTCTCTCAGATGTCGCATTTGCTTCTCCAGACTTTCTAGCCTCGTGGAATGTTCTGTTTGCTGAGGGATCAAATCGGCAAGCGCAAGCTTCTGTTCTGACACTTTTTCCACACATTTTTTGTGATCGTATTTGAGTAGTGACAGCCCTGTTGACATCGCGTCCATCCGGGTTTCAAGAGCCTCTCTGGATGCCCTGATCTCAGTTAATATGAGGTCCAGCTTGGCCTCCTGTGTGATAGCTCCTGTTGGCGGGATCACGTCGTCGTTGGAAGAGGCCAGGGGATCGTCCGATCCGGAGGCCTGCGTGCCACCACGTGGGTTCCTATTCCTGCCCATCGTGCACCACCGCAGCGTGTCCTTTGGGCGATAAGGAGTCGTCTCGTCTAGCCGTCTCTGGTACTCTCGGTCACCCTCCACCAAATTGATGCAGCTATGGGCAGACGCCACACTATAAGTACCCTGTGGTCGATCTCGTGTCACAGTGTAGTAACCGGGTATGAAGTCCAGAAGCTGTGGGAGCGAGGGTCGCGTTTGTGACCGTATCAGGCCAGTTCCTATCGTCTGTAGTGCGTGGTGCGTCTTCCTCCGGACCCCAGTGCCACCACGATCGCTCCCAGCACCCCCGGGGGAACGCCGCTGAACAGGCTGCTGTTAATCCAGCCAGGGCCCCCGTAGCTCCCGCTCCAGTTGTGCTCAGATGCCCCACGTTACACAGATCCATACATCTCCCTCCGATGCGGGGGGTGGGGGGGCGGTGGGTCACCGCTGAGCACCGGGCCTCGCCTGTAGCCTCTGCTATATCCCCGTCAGGACGCACCAGAAGAAGCGCTGTCTGCCACAATCAGGCCGTTTTCCCTCAGGATAAGCCCCGCGTCCCACCGATGCACCGTGGGGCGGACTCCGTCCGGGGCCCCAGCTCCCGTCAGGCTCCCGGGTTCAGCTGTTGATCTGCTCGGAGCTCCGGTAGGCTCCGGCGGTCCGATTTCCTTACTGTATGTACCTACCCCGCAGCGGAGGGTAACAAAGCCGATCCGCGGGCAGCCACCGCACTCCAGTGATCCCGGGGCACTTCGGACTGCTTCACCGCCCGTGAGGGCTCTCACGTAGCCGGGCACAGGCCACTTCCGGTCCGCCTCCTAATGCAGCGCAGCCCGCGGCCGCGTCCCCAGCAACATGGAACTTACCTTATACACACACATGTTATAGTAATACAGGACAGAGTGTATTTCTTAGTGGTAACAATTGTGAAAAATCACTAAGTGGTATACTTCTGTGTCAGGGTATAAGTTTACATGGGGCCTGCGAGGGGACTTCAAATAACCTTTCACGTCACCAACTCGGCACACCTGCAACAAAAATAGAACCATTCTTTAGAAGACTTTCTAACGGGAGTTACATTCTAATTGTAGATCACAGATGTTGTGGCTTACTGCCAGGAAAACCTTATCTAGTTAGCGTGAGCTCCATGGTCACTTGCTGTGAGCGAGTATTGTTCCCGAATGACACTCCAGACGGGGAGGGAAAAATTTGGCCCAGTTTGAATATCTCTTCTATTCGAATTGATACTTTAAGCAGAATGAAGACTGTGCTCCTACAGACGCCAGTTCACTTGACGTCATCAAAAAAAACGTATGATCTCCAAGTTGCAAGGACAACGGGAGAGATACATGCATTGTTATCAACAAATTGCCCCCTACACTTCGCGGAAATGCTAAGCGAAATCTTAAATATTTCTGATACAAATGGTATCGGGAGTGTATTTAAGTCTGTTTTTTCGGGACTGTTAACCCCATTCAAAGCAGTCCTGGGTATATTTCCCAATTTCGTCCATTCTGTCTTTGGCGGACTTCCACTCCTGTTGGGACTCGTAGCAGGCATCTTATTTTTGCTTCTCCTGCTTCGTTATGGCAAGCCATGTCACAGACAAGACTCCAGGAACAATGGAAGAAACGATCCTAGCTATACGCTATCGGGACCGCATAACTAAAGTCCTTGGATTAGCCCGGCTACGAGATCTAAATATGACCTGGTTTCTTTCATTCAGACCCATATGGCAGAATTGTGTCGTACCTGTATTAAGATGCATGCTATGCGGCGAGGAATGCGTGTTGGACACATGTCTTACACTACAATCAGAAGTACCATTGGATGCAGATACTTTGTTGGGTCCAGTAAAGGCTCATGCATTGTGCTGTCCCCAGCGGTTACCAATCCTGATGACGGCATTCGTGGAGACTTCACCACTACGATTGAAGGGTAGAAGTACAAGATGAAAGCAGCATCAACCAGGTACGACCTTCTGTAAGCAATGCTGATCAGAACATCACTGAAAGCGAACATGCACACGACTGCATGGTAGCGACATTTTCCAACTTGGTCGAACTTTCACCTGAAGCGGTACACTGTTTTTTTAAAAATCTGTCTGAAATGATGTTTTCACCAGAACAGAGAGAGTGACTATAAGTAAACGTGGACACAGCGTTCCCTGAACTCTGAATTTGGCCTTCAGTTTTAAAAACAAAGCTACTGAAAATCTTTTTTCCTTCTACACTGAAAACGAAAACTTTTTTCCAAACCCAAAATATTTACCTTTTTGGCACTTATCTTCTGCTTAAAGTAAAACTATTCCTAGAGAACAGAACTTCTATTTTTAGGAACTCTAGAGACAATAATTTACCTCAGCCTCTAGCACATTTAGAAGTAAATGTATTTATATGTGATGAAGTGGTCTCGCACTTTTTTCTTCTGTATTAAGAGCCATTTCATGTGTTATTTTCGCAAATCATTCATGCTGTGATAAATTGTGCTTCCTTTTTGAATGATTACACTGCTTGAATGCATACAGTACCAATACTCATTTTTCGTGTATTTCGAATATGCCATTTTTAAATGCAGATAAATGTTTTTTGGGGTGGTTCGGTATACACATGCTTTTTTAGTTATGTTTACTATTGATTAGGTTAGTAAATATGGACATGAATTCGTGGAGTGGGTGTAGTGTGTTTATATAGGGACCTGTATCGATACTCCAATTTCTGACCATTGTCCGGTTATAAATCACTAATATCCATACAACGGCACAGAAACCCGTTTCATAAATCAGTCATAGCGCATGCTGTCACATTAAGCAAGCACTATTCCTCCAGCCCCCTAGAAAGCACACCGAGTTCTCTAAACAAACCAAGCCTCCAGCAAACCTGGGAAATCCCCGCTGCTATTGTTTTGATTTCCTTCGAGAACTCCTGCAAAGAATGTAAGAACGACCAGTTCTTAATTGACGTCTTATGTCCATCCTTACGTCAAACCCGGCACCTCTCAGGTATAAATATACAGACACTGCCCTAAGTAAAGACATGGTGGTGATGAGCTTGGAGCAGCGACTACTTGCCGGAGAGCCCAGCTGATGCGAGAAGTCCACGGACGCTGCCCCTCCCTTTTTGACGCGCTGAGGAAAGACGCTGTCTTTTCTCTTGCCGAGAAATCCAGCCTCCAGCGTTTCCAGCCCACCTTCGCGGGTGACTGGGATACCGAGTCCTGAGAAAGAGATACCAGCCCTCCTGCCTTCTAAATCCCAGGTACTGAACTGACTAACCCCTTACAGAGAATTCTTGAGTCAGATTCTTGGCAAACCAAACTTAACTTAAACTGCTACTTACTCCTTCCCATGTATTAGGCTTAGGTCAGGTACACCGGGGTAGGCGTAGTTAGAAGCACCAGTTGAGTACGATTAGTCAATGTATATATGTATGTATATCTTTTATCCATTTTAAAGTATCATATGGCTAAGAAACCATATCAATGCTTTTACAGTATTATTTTATAATCCTGCTCTTACTGTATGCATTTTACTTAACTAACAGTATTACAATTGTAGCGATTCATTTCTCGTGTATGAGAAAAGAGACTGATCAATAAATAACACCTTTTATTGAAAACGCCCGTCTCTTCTTTTCTCTACAATCTGGTGAAACTAAGTATGCACGTATTGACTGAGTAAAATAGCTGTCTTTTGTTTTCACACGACTCTAGAGATATACTCTTGATTAGGGAGAGCAAAGTTGTCATGTTCTATGGTTGTCAGAAACTAAATCCCTTCTTGTCTATCCAGGGAGGTTAAACTCCTCCTCGCCTATTCGAGAAAGTTTCTAGTGAACTCTGAGCTAGCTGGCACACAAAACTTAAGTCTAATATCGTCAGTAAAAGACCTAGTTAACCTCAGCCCTACGTCTACACTACTGAAGATATTATTCCAATGCGCAGAGCCTATTGGGAATATAGGAACTACACTACAAAATAACCCTTTCACAATTTTAATATTTAGTTGAGGGGGGCTCCATATGCTACTGGGTCTTGACACAATCAGTGCAAGGTGATAGGTCCTCCAATTGAAAAATATTAAAAGTAAGCGGGGCTCCTTAGGGCTCCAAATCGCTTCTTGAAACAATAACGTAGGGGATATGTGTCCTCCCACGTGATTTAGCCAATGTATAGGACGAACACACGTCTTCCCTTTTGACGGTGGTGAAAAACAGGTAATTCTTTATCCAAATGCAGAAATGTATGCTTCTTAATGGGCAGCTCGCCTGTATCAATCCTCACTCTTCGTCCACTTTCTATATTTAAGATGATAGAATGGGTAAATCTGAGAGTCTGGTTACGGCGCCCTACCAACAGTCTTGTCCAAAGGCTAGTCTTTCTACTTTCTTAAGCCTTCAAACAGCGTACAACACACAGCTTCGGGTGCCTGTCAAATGCAGGGTACAAAATCATCATGGACCCCGACTTCGAGCATCTAGAAATATGGAAGGTGACCCCCTGAGGGGTGAAGATTCAGCCAGAAAGATCCAGGGCCCTCACATCAGAGACAAAAGAATGGCTAGTTTTGCTGATAACTCTTTCCTTGACAGGTATTTATTCGCTTGCCACGTCTTAACGAAGAATAATACCATGTTAACATCCCAAAGCTTAGAGTAGCTGGGTTGCAGTAGTAGCGACAGACAGATACCTCTCATGAGCTTGCCAACAAACGGGTGCTGTGCCCACTGCTTCCCCTCGCACCGGGGCATGGCCTGCCGAAATCGCGGATCTGTAGGAATTGATAGTGTGGTATGCAAACCTTCAGAAGGCAGGAAGTTCAGGATGTAGACCACTTAAATAAATTAATCGATATTTGTAAAGTGCGAACAACTCCACGGGATCTTGATCTTTCTTAAGGCACCAACCCACCCACCTGGGCCAGGTTGATCTGTAGCGCTTGTTGGTGCCATCTGCCCACGCTGCTGCCAGAATCTTTTGAACTTCTCTTGGTAGGTCACAGAGTCTCCAACGCTGCCGGAAATTCACCAGGCCATGAGTGGCATCCGGTTCTGTAGGATCAGAGGATGGGAACCTCCCTGGGGATGCCAAAGGATATTCTGCTCTTGGGGTAGAAGGTTTGGAGAATCCCAGGAAAGTTCCAGAAGAACTGGAAACCATACTTGAGACCTCCAATAGGGAGTGATCGCTTGCTGTCTGAGGACCTGCGCTGATAAGAACACTATAATGGCAAACAGAGGGAATGCATAACGACCCCTTCGACCAATCTTGGAGGAAAGCATCCGTGGCTGCTGCCAGGGGATCCGGCTTTCAGTTGAAAATTTTGGGACAATGATTGTCTACGTGAGAGGCAGAAAGAGACAGGCCAAAAACAGACCCACACAGATTGCAGTCTCTGGAAGACTTGAGGGTCCTGCTGCCAGAGGATCATGTCTTTCCATGCCCTGGAGCACCAGTCCGCAATCACATTGGATGCCCCGGGAAGGTATTTCGCCGACACGGAGACATTGCGGTTGAGGCAAAATGTCCAAAACTCCTTGGCCATGTACGCTAGTGCCTTGCACTTGGTGCCGCCCAGGTGGTTTATATATCAGACTGCTGAGACATTGTCTATTTTGAGAAGTACGCTGCAGCTGACCGTGTCCTTGGTCCAAAACTTGATGGCAAAAAAGCCCACCAATAGTTCTAGGCAATTGATGTGGAGAAGTTGCTCGTCTGTAGACCACATTCCTCCTGTAAAGGAGTCCCCGCAGCGAGCTACGAGCCTGATTTGCTGATGTCAGACTCTATAATCAAGTCTGGGGCAGAGCCAAATATGGCATGCCCGTTCCAGGCCTCCCTATGGTCTAACTACCACCACCACATCTCTAGCCTCACTTCCTCTGGGAGTGGGACCTGCTCCGTATACTGCAGGCCCTTCCTCAGGTGGACGGCTTTGAGAAGTTGGAGGGCCCTGTAGTGGAAAGGGCCCAGAAAGATGGCCTGTATAGAGGACGACAGGAGACCCACTATTCTAGCGATCTGCCGCAGAGAAGTAGTTTGCCTGGCTTGGGTTCTCCTGAGTTTCCTTCGAATCTTTGAGATCTTCCTGGCTGGTAAACTTAAGGTTTTGTTCACTGAGTCTATGATGAACCCCAGAAAAGTAGTTAGACCCTCCAGTGTAAGGAGAGACTTCTTTTTGTTGATAACCAGGCCCAGTCCTTGCAGCAAGGCTACCCCCGTCTGTAGTTGCTCTGTCAGCAACGTCAGGGACTGAGCCAAGAGGAGGAGGCCGTTGAGGTAAGTGAGGAGGTGGAACCCCCGAGCTATGAGGTACTCCACCACAGGCTTGAGGACCTTGGACGCACCAAGGAGCGGAGGATAGCCCGAAAGGGAGGGTAGTGAACTCGTATGCCTGTCCCTTCCACAGAAATTAAAGAAACCGGCAGTGAGGGGGACAATCGGGAACACCAAGTATGCGTCTTTTAGGTCTAGACGCACCATCCAGTCGTTTGGGTGCAAGAGTTGCCCCAGCAGGTGGATTCCCTCCATTTCTAAATGGTGGTAAACCAAACAGCTGTTGAACTCCCTTAGGTTTATGGCCGGGCTTTGGACCCCATCGGACTTGTCCACTAAGAAAAAGTTGCTTAGGAAACCCAGTCTGTAGAGGGAGGCATGGGCAATCGCCCCTTTGCGTAGTAAGTCCATCACCTTCTGGTCTAGCAGGGCTGTTTGGGCTTCTAAAAGGAGGAGAGGTAGTGGGCCACCCCCTGGACTGGACACCCGTAGAATTCTTTATGGAAACCCTTGATGGTTTGGAGAACCCATCTGAGGTAATAACCTCTCAATTGCGTGTAAAAAAAGCCAACCTGCCCCCTACTTGTGACTGTGAGGAAAGGCAAAGTCTTACCTGGCTGGGCCTGGAAGCGACCCCTGGCGGTGCCTCTGGAGCCTCAACCCCTGTAGTTTCTTCTGGATTGAAAGAACTCTCCTTGCTTGGATTGCTCCTGCGTGTTCTTGAAGTTCCTGCCAGGGTCTTGGGTATAGAAGCGGCCGGTCGAGCGCCCCCCGCCACGGCCGGCCCCAACGAAAACGTTCAGGTGGAAAACCCTCTTTATAGAGGCTTGCGTCTTGTCCAAGGTGGTAATTGTGGCCACAAATTTGCTCAATTCCTTGACAAATGGCTCCCCGTAGAGCCTCCCTTGAGCCACTGCGCCTGCCTATGAGGAAGCGAGGTCACCATGTTTGGGGTCAACCTTTAGCAGACGGGCACGCCGTCTCGCAGTTGAGAGGGCGCAATTAGCGTTACCCTGAAACACTATGGAGCGATGAGCCCAGCCTGACACAGTCTCGGGAAAGAGAGGAGAATTAGAAGCCTTAGTTTCCTCAGCGTGGTCCAGGATCTTGGTGAGAGGGGCACAGGCGTGCGGGAGCTTACCCTGGCACACACTCCAGGACCTATCAATCCCTTTCTTGGGGTCACAGATGTACTTTAGCAGAAACATGGCCATTCTGGGTTCCATCTCAGGAGTGAGCACCACATTACCCGCAAGGGCGGGGCGGGCATTCCACCTTAAGGCAGACTCTAACCTCCTTCTCCAGGGGCCTCCTAAGTTGAGTCGCTACGAACTGGGCAACCTTGTCTCCAGGAACACATTCCGTGGAACGTGGGTGCAAGAGGTCCTCAGGGACCAGCATGTCTGAAGGGGATTCTGCACCGCCCGCAAGGGGAACCAGGGCCTGGAGGGGCCCGCTTCATCCGTGGATTCGCTGGGGGACTCGTCGCCTGTGTCCCCCCCCCCTCGCGATGACAAGAGGGGAACATCGCTCAGTGCGTCAGGGGGATTGAGAGAAGGGAGGGCTAGGCCTTCTGAAGGTGTTCAAAGGTGCCAACATCAATGGCTGAATCAGATTTGCACTTGCCGGCGCATTTAAGGGAGGGGGGTTCCACTAGGAGGGGAGTTGTCAGCATATGCATATGCGATTTCCATGAGGCGCCGATCAAAGGGGCCCATGGTCGCTGTGACTGCCTGATGAATGGAGGCATCTACCGCCTTGTAGAACTACTCGTCTAGGGGGAGGACCTGTAGGGACTCCTCCTCGAGTTAGTCCTCCATGACCTCTGCAAGGGGCCTCACCAGTTAGGAAAATAATAATAAGAAGAAGAAGAAAGAGGGGTGGGGGGCTTACTAGTCACCTCACTGCCCCACGAAACCTGGCAAACCTCAGGTTCTTATGACTTTGGCGGCTGTGGCAAGCCCTGAATTTGGTCGCGCAGGCGTAAATACTGGGCACAAGCTCCCCTGGGGCGGACTCACCCCTATAAATGAGGGTATCCTGGACGTCTGGGCTGGGCAGCCAAAGAAGGCAGGTACTATCTTGCTAGGAGCACCTTGGATTACCAATATGAGAGGCACAGAATTACCGGCCTGTTTTAGAGACAGGCGTCAAGCTGCTCTAATTACCAATTCTGAGGCACAGAGTTACAACCGCTATTCAGACGGGCGTCAGTTTGCCTAAATTAAGCGTCTCGGCTTCCAGGCGGCTCGAGGCAAAGGCAGAGGCTCAGCGGGAATGCGTTGCTGTCAGATTTGAAACTATCAGGAAAAGCACGTCACCCGTGGAGCAACGAGACACGGTTTGCACCGTACACGCACCGCCTAGCGGCACCCGGCCGAGTCTTCTGACGGTGCTGCGCATGAGAGACGTTCCTGCGGCACTGGTAAACGCTGCGCACCGCTGCGCAATAGTAGCAAAGGCTCAAGAGGCATTCAAACTAGAGATGAAACACCAATAAGTTCACAAGAATAAGAGGAGAAAAAAATCACAAAAAAAAAAATTGTTGACTTAACTGCTGGAGAGCATGAAAAGAAAGAGGACGTATTTCAGAAGCCCTGTGCCTTTTAGGGAGTCTAAGACGGTTGATTGGTCCTCCTTTTTGGTGACCTTTCTCTACGGTTCATGGGAAAGATAGTTTTTTACGTTAAAATTAAACACTGCTGGAGATGGAAATAAAAGAAAGTAGAGCATGATCCCCTCCTCCGGTCCTACCATAGAATAAGGGGCCGATTCCGATCTTGGTCGGAAGGGCACCGAATCGGGTTTGGCATTAGCGGACCTGATTCAGAGGCTGAATTTCCGTCCGAGTCGTACACGGGTCCGGACGTCGAAGTACGATGCGAACAAGCGTGAAATCCCCGTCCAAATCGTTTCAGAGTCCGACCCGCTCCGTACAATTCGGTCACAAGCAACTGTGGCGCGCAATGGAGACTTTTCACGACCGAGCTAGTACGATGCTCGATTCTGACAGCCGGATCGAGCCGGAGCGTCCGGCTCGCAATAGCTCCCGGAGTTGGACTTCGGGGGACTGCGTCGGACCCCCTGTTACCCGCAGCCTTACGACTCGGACACAGGGGGAGACCAATGGGTCTCCCCAACACAGGCATGTACGGTGCGGATGGCACCAACGCTTACCCACTGTAGGGGGTGCACTTGTCCGAGACATATCCATTCAGTCAATGGGAGCCCATGTACGCGTCGTACGACCGGCTCCCATTGACTTCTATGGGCGTCCGACCGAACCGAGTAGGACAGCATACGGCCGCATCATACTCGCTCGGTCGGACTGCAGGAGTCCGGATCGGTCGGACTGCAAAAGTCCCGATCGGTCGGAAAACACCCCGGATCCGGCTCGGTCGGAGTGCTTTCCGATCCAGATCGGAATTGGCCCCTTAATGTTTACCTCATTTTAACTATTAATCCACTGCTCGATAGACAATCTAAATTTCCTTTTAGGTGAATTAAAAGCTAATTAATTCCATAACATGCTCAAATATACTAAAGTCTCTAATCTATGACATCGACAGCACCATAAGCAAAACAGTTTCATATTATTTTTCCTTTCCTATAAGAGTTCGTAAATGGTATTAAAATTTACCTCTAGCTGAATAAAAGCAGGTTGCTGCCATTTATAGTGTATTTTGAAAGCAAAAAATACTCCAGGCTCATTTTGGGAGTTGTGTTCATATTTTGATGTAACGTCACAATTTTATAACAAACTCAGAAAAAATACGAGACAGTGATTTGTTGGGAGGTTGAGGGAACTTTAGTTGAAATGTCGAGGCTGTGACAGGATAGTGTCCGTAGTCAGGCAGTGCATAACAGAGACGAGCAATGGGATCGGAGAGCGCATGGAGCCTGATTGTCACGCACACCGCCACCGCACCACAACCGAACGCCTTGCACAGACCCATGATCAAAATGGGTAGGAATGCCAAGTCGCAGACAAAACTGTCCTTCGAGCAACGATGCTCGAAACCCCAAGACGCAGCAGAGGCTGAAAGGGAACGCACACAATCTGCCGGATCAGAAGAACCTGGAACAGATATAAAGAGTTTACTTTTAGCTATGGAAAAAGGCCTGCAGGACAGTATGTGATCCCTTGGCACGAAAATTGACGCTTTGACATATAGAATGGACAGGTTGGCCTAGAGAATTGACATACATGCCGAACGACTGGACATGTCGGAGAGGCGGATCACCGAAGTGGAGGATGCGCACACCGAACTGGACGCGGACCACAAACAACTCAGTAAGCTAATACAATCTCTGCAGGACAAGACAGAAGATCTTGAAGCCCGCTCTCGGCGGTGTAACCTGCGCATCACGGGCCTGTCGGAGACGACCGCCACGGAGAACATGGAGCTATTTGTGGAAAAGCTTCTGATCACCCTACTTGGTGAAGGAGTTTTTTCACTAGGCCCACGCCCGAGACCTGGAGCCCCGCCACGCCCAATAATCGCGAAGCTGCTCAACTGCAGAGACAGAGACGCGGCCTTGCGCCTCGCAAGGGAGAAGAAGTCACTGCAGTTCAAAGGTTCGGAAATCTCGCTGTATCCGGAATTCACAGCCAAGGAGCAAGAGGCTCGAAAACACTTTGTCCCATTTAAGAGACAACTGCAAGATTTGGGTCTGGACTACGCTATGTTGTATCTGGCAAGGCTGCGAGTTAACTGACAAGGGAAACCCCACTTGTTCACAGACCCGAAGGCCCTGCAGCGGGCGCTTAAGGAGTGGTCGAGGGATCAGCGAAGAGACACTATCACTCAGCAGGCCGGAGACGAGAGAGACAACCCGCTGGATGAACTGGACTGAAGACAACCAGCATGTGAAGTAAGGAGGGGCACGGGGTGCAGTGTGGGAAGTCTGCACCTCCTCAGAGTCCTGTTTAGCTGGAACACTATGGCACTGGGGCAGGGCGACTGCCCAATGAAGATGGCTCTGGGAGGCAGCGGCCAGGTCTGTGTATATGTTCTGATCTGGGACTCATTATAATGACTGTTAGACAGGGGGGCAGATATATCTTCTTTACGGCATGCTGAACAAACTTTGCCACTGGATTCAAGCAAGCCAGGCTGAAGACGTCTGGAATGCCAGAAACCGGTCCTCTTGTCTGAACTGGGGTGGCAGAGTGGGCTAAAGAACGGTGATGGATTAAACCCAGATCTTTTGACTGGGTGTGAGTGTTTGATTGATTCAGATGCTCCGTCCATCACCACCCCCTTTTGTACCGCACAAACTTTGCACGGCGGGGGTGGAGAGGGGAGGCGATGGGCTATCCAGGTTGGTAACACATAGACTGGTCGCAACGCAACCTCCGCCCACGAGTGCTGATCACCCAAACTGTCCCCAAGGGGACAGAATGTTGAGGGAATTGGTAGGGGAGGGAGGGAGGGGTCACAGAATCTGCATGACCAGGTTGGGGGAGGTCAGCTGTGGGTGGGGGGTTGGGGAAGCTGAGGGACGTGCTCTGTTAATGGGGAGTTGTGTGGGGTGTTGTGTGGGGAGGTTGAGGGTTCAGTCCATAGTGGTTAGCGCAGTTATATGCCACAAGCGAGCATACACGATGTCCATTGATCAAAGGGATGGTGGGAATGGCTGATGCAGGCAACCCTGGACAGGGAGAATGCGTAAAAGCGCTCACGTGGAACGTCAGGGGATTAACAAAAACTGCAGGAAAGTTCTGAGCTACTTGCAAAGGCAGCATGTGGATGTGGAGCTCCTGCAGGAAACACATCTTCCGCAGTCCAGCAATATGTTGTAGAGGGTTGGAGGGGAATATCACATCAGCGGGCTTCACGACACATGCTAGAGGGGTACTCACATGGGTTAACCCCAAATCCAAATACACACTGGAACTGCTGAGGGCGGACCCGGAGGGGCGGTACGTTTTATCAAGGTGCAAGGGGCACGGGCTGGACTTAGTGCTAATGAACGTGTAAGCCCCAAACTATGATTGGCCGGAGTTCTATACATTTCTGGCAGTGACGACTCGTACTTACCGTAGTGCACAATTCTTGTGGGGTGGGGATTTCAACCTGGCACTTAACCCGACACTGGACAGATCGGCTGGCCCTGCCCATAGACCCACCACAGCTGTGCAAGTGTTAAATAGTGTCATGACTAGCATGGACTTGGAGAACGTGTGGAGAGCGCGAAATACAGCGCAGGGGGGTTATACACACTACTCACACACAAATTGATTATTGGCTGGCAACTGCCTCCCTGCTGGGGCAGCTTAGGGACTGTAGGGTCCTCCCGCGTACACTTTCCGATCACTCCCCGCTCCTGTTAGTGTTGGCTACTCCTAAGAAAATAATCCAGCCTTTTACATGGCGTTTCCCGCCCTACTCGCTCCTGGACCCACTTTTTAGGGGGGAACTGGCGGAAGCCATAGAAGTGTTCTTCGAGACTAACATTGGCAAAGTGGACAGCTTCCAAACAGTATGGGAGGCATTAAGGTCTATATAAGGGGTATAGCTATGTCCAAACACTCGGGGGTCCTCAGCTCCATCAGGCAAAGACTAGCCGATTTGGAGAAGCGCTTGGCACAGTTAGAAGAGCCGCGGGAGAGGGATGGTGGTACTATCTTGGAAGAAGAGATTAAGGCTCTGATTGCGGAATAAAATGAAGAAGCGGATAGGGAGATTAAAGATATGGGGCCAGATGTAGTTAGAATTGATTTACCGATTCTTAATTACCGAATTTTACCGATTCGGTAATTAAGAATCGGTAAATCAGAGGGGTGGAGATGTAGGTATTCCATATGTGCTGGAGTACCGAATCGGAACAATTCGGTATTTACCGATTCGGTAAATACCGCATCGGTAATGCCCATTCATTCCTATGGGCTTTGAAGCCCATAGGAATGAATGGGCATTACCGATTCGGTATTTACCGAATCGGTAAATACCGATTTTCACAAGGGTGCAGGGGGTGTCACTTTGATACCCTCTGGTCCCCCCAAAACAGGCTTGGGTGCCATGTGGCAGGCATACATGCCCTAAGGGCAGGTCTGCCTGTCATATGGCATAGGTGTGCATGCACACATGTGCATGCACACCGGAATCGGTATTTTACCATCAAATTGGATTTGATGGTAAAATACCGATTCGGTAAGGCTTGTGGGACTCAGATGAGTCCCACCTACATCTCAGATTTAGCTGCGGAGGTTTCTTCCCCTTTTATCTGAGGACCACAGGAAGCTGACTGTGCAGGCCCTGATTGGCTCGAGGCTAGATTATGCTAACATTCTTTACTTGGGCCTGCCAGAGTATCTGCTGCAGCGGCTCCAAGTGGTGCAGAACGCTGCTGCCAGAGCTATCTTTGGCTTGAACAGACGCGCCAGTGCAGCAGGCTTGCTGTAGACTTTGCACTGGCCTTCAATCCGAAAACGGATCGCCTTCAAGGCTTTGACCTTGGCCTACAAGGCCCTCCATGCGGTTGGAGCAAAGTACCTCCAAAAGAGACTCGCATTCTACCACCCGGCCCGTTCTTTGAGATCGGAATCCCTGTTCTTGGCGGTGGTCCCGCGAGTGAAGAGAGCTCGCCTGGGAGGTCGCTCCTTTGCATTATTGGCGCCACAGTTGTGGAACTCTCTGCCACTCACTCTTCGGGGAGCCACCAGCCTACTTGCTTTTAGAAAAGGTCTTAAAACCTGGTTGTTCACCCAGTAGGCTGTATTAATTTGGATCTGCCCTTTTATTTTTTGCTCCCTCTCTTTTATCTGTGTTATGTTATTGTGTTGTAGTCCTCCTTACTTAAAGCGCCGGGACACTCTTTTTGAGTAGCCGTGCGCTATACAAAAATAAATATAACATAACATAACATTTACCGAATCAGTAAAAATACAGATTCTGTATTTTACAGAATCGGTAAATTTACCGATTCTGTAAAATAATGCCCCTACATACCATTTCTGAAATACCGGTCGGTAACGGCCGAAAATACCGATTTTCGGCCGTTACCGACCAACCTACATCTGGCCCATGGAGAAGTACGCGATGGCCCGCATGTATGGAGAGAGTGATAGGCCAAGCTCGGTCCTCGCCAGAGTACTGAAGGGGAGGCGGGCAGGCCGCAGGTTTCGAGGGTGAAGGCAGATGAGGGAGTAGTCCTCACAGATGAGGCAGATATTGCACAGAGATCCCGGCAATACTACACCGACCTATACTCGTCCAAAAGTGGAGAACGAGATGAAGAAATTCTACACTACTTGCAGCAAATAGAGCTCCCCGTTCTCACGAACGTGCATAGGGAATTCTTAATGCTGCATATAGAGAAAGATGAAATTGTGGAGGCTCTCGCCGGCATGAGGTCGGGCAGTGCCCCGGGGGCGGATGGGCTCACGGTCGGATTTTATAAATCGTTTCAGGACATACTGCTGCCGCACCTGCTGACACTGTTCGACGATTTGTGTGTTTCGGGAAGCATGCCACTGTCAATATGAGAGGCGATCATGGTAGCTATTTCCAAGCACGGGAATGCACCCGACGAGTGTAGCTCATACGGCCCACTCTCCCTCCTAAACGTTGATACAAAGATATTCGCCAAAGTGCTGGCGAACCGGCTGGCGCTGTTGGCGCCGTTACTGGTCGCGCTGGAACAAACAGGATTCATCCTGAGCAGGAACCTTACATAGAACATACGTACAGTCCTTGGCACCATGCAGCACATTAAGCAGGACACGAAGGTGGTTGCAGTGTTCCTAGACATGGAGAAGGCCTTCGACTCAGTGGAATGGCCCTTCATGCGGCAGGTGTTAACAAGGATGGGGCTGGGAGTGCCGTTTCTGCATATGATAGGCACCCTGTACAACAGTTCAGAGAATGTGTGATTTGAAAATCACTAAGGACGCGCACATTTAACATGAAACCATGAGGTTTCTTCACATTTTCAACGTAGCTTGGTTATCTTTTTCCAATAAAGCCAGTCATGTCATTATTGACATCATCATTTGTTTTTATTCATTATCAAATGATTTTTCTTGTCAACAGTGTTTGTAGAAGTTCATTCAAAACATAAACATTTCATCGCATTACTTCATGCCCAATGCATTTCGGGTTATACAGGGTAACCCTTCGTCAAGGGCCTGGAAAATGAAAACATACAGGACCTTAGCGATCAGCAAACGAACCATAGACGGTTGAAATAACATAACATCTTCATTACATTACTTAAATGCATTGCATTACTTGCATATGTTAAATCTTAGCAAGTAGACCCTCATCAAAAAGGATTTCATACATAACATTATTAGATCTATCGAGCTATAATCACACGAACAATTGTTGCAAAATATCACCAGCTTTCTAGCTTGTGGAGAATATAGCATAAAAGTGCATGAAGCTGAGTGGAGGTGAGTTAACGTGCTGAATGAAAATGTATAGGATAAGCTAAACCAAAAGAAATGAGACAAACAAACTTACTGAAGAATAACACGCGAAGCTCTCGGCGTTTCAAACGCGGAAACGATCTGAGTGTCAAAGACCCAATCAGGAGGGGTGTAGTAGCCTTTTGGTATAGTCACGTGATATGGGGAGTTCGTAAACTAGTCCGGAATAAAAATGGCAATTGAACACTACGATAAATAAATCATCTATGGAGTTCGGCAGATAGAGTGGTATTTAGGCCAAACTTATAAGGCGCGGTTCGAGAACCGTATGAAATGAAAGACCCGCATGGTGATAGGTTAGCGATATAGATCACGTGGTTATCGGCCAGGAAGTGAACCTACAGTAGTTTGTTTACTTCTGACACACAGCAGTGCGAAGGTGCGATCGATGCGTCTATCGGTATGTGCCCCTGATGAGAAAAACGGAAAGCGTTCTGAGATAATTAATAAAAATAATAATAAACATAAAAGAATGTGGTTTAAAGAGACAAACAGTGTGAGCATGTCTGCTATTAAAGAATTATATTTGTCACATGTTCAATCGTAAGTATACATATGATACAGTATGCTATATCATGAACTAAAAGAAAATCAAATTCTTGGACTTGCTTCATCATTATATGCTATAATGGTGAGTAATCATCACATTGGCTAAAAACTGATCCATAGTCTGATCTACTGACATACTATTACGAGTCTCAAATGGATCTGGTGGGGAGCGAAGGGACCTCTGAGTTCCAAGTTGTGCTGCAAATATCAAAGAAAACATGACAATTCGATTCTGTCATTTATCCCTGTTGGTTAAAGGGCATTAAGTTTTTTAATCCAGAAAAATTCTGCCTGTAACCGTTGTTTCACCGGATCCATGTCACAGCGTTGTGGGAGTATCTCCAGTATGGTGAATTTCAGTTGTGCTATTTGATGATTCCTTTCTAGCCAGTGAGTTGCCACGGCTGATTTCATATTCTTTGTGCGAATGTTACTTTTATGTTCGGACATTCTTATTTTTATCTTTCTTTCTGTCTGACCGACATATTTTGCCACATGGGCATTTGATGGCATATATCACATTCTTAGAATCGCAGGTACCAGTATATTGTAGATCTATTTTGTGGCCTTGCGGGGGGTGGCATGCATTTGTTTACGGTTATTACATTGTTGCAATGTTTGCAATTTAAGCATTTTGACATGCCTTTATGTTGAATTTTAATGACTTTTTTGCTGGTTAGAACCTCCCTAAGGTTTCTTGATCTTTTGAATGCAAAAGTTAATTGGTCACTATATAGATTTTTTAAGTCTGGTTCATCTTTGACAAGCGACCAATGATGGTTGATAATTCTCTTGATTTTTTTGGCAGTTGTTGAAAATTTTAGGACACATACTGTTTTTTGTTCCTTGGTTTGTACTACGGGTGTCAAGGGCTCTCTCTTGAGTATTTAGCCACTTTTCTGAGTGATTGCTCAAGGATCTCTTTAGGATATCCACGAGAGAGATATTGATGTTGTTGTTCTTCAATGGTTTGTTCCAGAAGGCGTATGTCAGAGGTGATTCTTTTTAGTCGAATGAATTGGGATGTCGGAAGATGTTTCTTTAGGGTTTCAGGATGAAAACTTTGAAAAAGTAAACAGGAGTTTCGATCTGTGGTCTTTTTGTATACTTGAGTTTGTAGCTGTTGGTTGATGATGGTGATTTGTACATCTAGAAATGAAATTGTTTCCTTGTCCATGGTGTGGGTGAATTTGATTCTAGGGTTCAGTTGATTGAGTTCAGTGATTTTGGTGAGTAGTTGTTCCTTTTCTCCTCTCCAAATCAAGAAGAGATCATCGATATATCTCTTGAAGATCACTAGATGTTCTTTCCAGTTATTGTTGTTTAGAAGGTCATCGTGTTCGAATTTTGACATAAACAAATTTGCGTATGAGGGGGCCCCCCCCAAAGCCCATTGAAGTGCCATTACATTGGTTATAATATTTGTTATTCCATTCAAAGTAGCTGTGATATAGCGCGAAGTGCATCAATTCAATAAGGAAAACTTTATTGGCTTCGCATTCTTCATCTTGAAGTAAGTTCCATTCAAATGCTTCAAGGCCTTCATTGTGAGGAATTGATGTGTATAGTGATACAACGTCAACTGTGCATAACCAATATTCAGTGTTTACGTCAAGTTGAATAGTTCTAAGCATATTGAGAAAAGCTGTCGTGTCTTTTATGTAGGTTTGTCTCTTTTGTACAATCGGCTGTAAGTAACAATCTATGTATTTGCCAATACTGTCTGATATTGACCCGCAGGCTGATACGATGGGTCTGAAGGGTGGTTTTTCAATGTCTTTATGAATTTTTGGTAGCATATATACTTTTGGTCTGCGTGGGTATTTGGTTTCCAAAAATTTAAATGTTTTCTCATCAATCCATTTCATTTCAAGCGCATGCTCTAAGATTTGTATGAGTGTTCTTTGGTATTCTTCAGTTGGATCACTATCCAAAGGTATATAGGTGTTTGCATCATTCACATGTTGGTTGACACTGTTCTGGTAAAAGGTGGTATCCATAATGATGAGAGCCCCACCTTTATCAGCTCCCTGAAATGTAAGATCTGGATCTTTGGATAAGTTGATAATAGTGCTTAATTCTGTTTTTGACAAGTTGCTTTTGGTGTTGTTGTTAAAGTTGATTTTTTGTATGTCAGAAAATATTGATCTTTCAAATACTTCTATGGTCTTGTGTGAGTATGGTGCACAAAATGTACTCTTAATTAATGTAATGAAGAGGTTATGTTATTTCAACCGTCTATGGTTCGTTTGCTGATCGCTAAGGTCCTGTATGTTTTCATTTTCCAGGCCCCTGACGAAGGGTTACCCTGTATAACCCGAAATGCATTGGGCATGAAGTAATGCGATGAAATGTTTACGTTTTGAATGAACTTCTACAAACACTGTTGACAAGAAAAATCATTTGATAATGAATAAAAACAAATGATGATGTCAATAATGACATGACTGGCTTTATTGGAAAAAGATAACCAAACTATGTTGAAAATGTGAAGAAACCTCATGGTTTCATGTTAAATGTGCGTGTCCTTAGTGATTTTCAAATCACACATTCTCTGAATTACTTAAGGCACTGCTAGGCACAGTGTGACAAGGATCGCGCCTCAAGCTTCTTTTGAAACTTTCTTTAAATCAGGAGTGCACAGAGATAACAATAACCTAACCCTGTACAACAGTCCCACGGCGAGGGTACGTCTTGGTAACCTGGTCACAGATTCCTTTCCTATAGGCAGAGGGACACGCCAGGGATGCCCGCTATCCCCCCTGCTATACACCCTGGTAGCCGAACCATTAGCCTGCGCACTGCGGGAATACCACGGACGCGAGGGCATAGGCTTCCCTACATACAAGATAGTGGTATCCATGTACGTGGATGATACCTTGTTATACGTCTGTGACCCGGAAAATAATTTAACTGCGGTGCTCCGTGAAGTGGTACATTTCGGTGCGCTTTCCGGTCTAAAGGTGAACTGGGCGAAGTCCCTGGCCTTTCCCCTGACCCCGGTCACGCAGGAATTTGACATGGAGTTTCCACTGCATTGGACCACAGACGCGATTAGGTATCTGGGTATACGACTGCACACCGATTCCGAGATAATGATCAGAGAGAATTACGGTGTGGCCGTTAGTAAATTAGAGGACGATGTCAAAGCCTGGTGTAGGCTCCCGCTCTCTCTTCTGGGTCGCATTTCCGTCATAAAGATGGTAGTGCTCCCGAGGATGCTGTTTTTGTTCACAAATTTCACGATGGTGCTACCCCGTGTATTCTTCCAAAGACTAACCCAAATAATGATAAAACTCACGTGGGCGGGCAAACAACCAAGGGTGCGGTGGAAGATCCTCACGTTGCTGTACAGAAGGGGGGGCCTGGGAGCCCCGGAGCTTTACTACAGGGTGGCGCAGGCATCGCACATGCATACTTGGGTGCACGGAGACGTGCATATCCCGCATGTTCGCATGGAGAAGCTGTTCGCGGACCCACTTCTTTACCGGCGACTATTTTCAAGGCTGTTGATCGAAGGACTGGAATAATAGACTCCATCGCAGCCACCAACCACGCTTGGCACAGTCTCCTGCAGCACCAGGGAGGGGTCTTGTTGTACTCACCAAGTATGTCGGTGGAATGAACCCAGTGGCTGGCCCCATGCAGAGACAAGGGAGTGATAAGTGCTCTACATCAGCTAAACATTAAGCAGACAGGGGACCTAATCCGGGACGAGAAGGTGAAGACCTGGGATCAAGTCAGTGAGACAGGAGGGGCGGGTTCACTTCTACAACGTTTCCAATACCATAGGGTACGCAGGGCCCTTTTGGAATTGCTGGGGGAAGACCTTGCGGAACCGCCAGAGGTCCCTGAACTCACCTATGTAATTAAGGCCGAGTCTTCAAGGAAACTGGGGACGAATCTCTATAAAATAGCAGTGACCCACAGGGGAAACCAATACACAGCCACTAGACTGGCATGGCAAAGAGACTTGCAGACTCCGCTAGACGATGACATGTGGGGCTACTGCTGCGTGAGCACCAGGCGGATTTCACTAAATGGCAAACATAGGTTGGTGCACTTTAAATTCATTAATAGGGTGTACTATACCCCTGAACGCCTGCACAGATATGGCCTCCGGGAAGATGCAGAGTGCGAAAGGTGCCATGCATTAGCAGCTGATTTTCTACACCTGGCGTGGCTGTGCCCGAGAATACAGACTTACTGGGAGGAGGTCTTCAGGGAACTGAGCAAGATAGTGGAAGTTGAGTTGGCCCCAGACCCCGCGCTAGCGCTTCTGGGTTATTCCAGAAAGTTGCCCAGGGCCGCGCGTAGGCTAGTAGACATGGGCATGCTTATAGCTAAATGAGTGGTGGCCCTATGTTGGATGAGAGGACCAACGCCCACGGTTAAACGCTGGACACAAGACATGTTGTACTGCTGCACACAGTCTTGAAATTACAGTGAGTTGCTGCCTCCTCTGAGCCATCTGAAGAACTTCTGGGGACTGTTCCAAACGCATATGGTAGGCAGGGAGGCGGGGGAGGAAGCAGAGGAATCTACTAGCAGTGGGGGGGAGGAAACACTTCACGATGCGGGCTGAGAAAAATGTTGATTGCAATCTGAAGTACCTGTGGGGAATAACTGCTAGGAGAGGACGATGGTGGGAGGGGTTTCTTACCTGTTTTTCAGGGTTATTGAAGGATGATTTCTTGGGAGGGGGGGCATGTTCCACTAGGCTGATAAGACACCGATGAGGGCATTGAACGCCGCCTGCCCAATGTTGGGTTGTTGGCTGAATGGCTGTGTAACGTTCAAAAGGCGGGCATGGGTCCGACAGCACTGAAGCGCTGCACTGTGTATGTTTAATCGGGAGGGAGGTTTTTTTTTAATGATGGTTGTGATTATGACTCGCAAAATTTAATAAAACTTTTAAAAAATAAAATGAGAAAAAGAAAAAACTTACGTTGAAATGTCATTAGTGTGAGATGACTGATTAAGTGGTTCAATGCACACTAAGTGTAAATTGAAATAATAACATTCAAGAGATTTAGGCGCTGCAAGAATTCCCATTCTTCAACACGCTATTAGTATTTAGTAAAGTAGTGGAAGAGTGAGATAAGTGTATGAGGACACAGAAGAAATGGACATTAAACATCACAGTGAAGTAAAAAAGAATAATTGGCCAAGTGGCAATTTGCTACTAGTGTTTTTGCAACCAGTAAGCATTTTTACAAACCAACCTATGTACTAATAGGTTGGTTAGTAAAGTTTTGATTCCGAGTGGGTCCTAATTCGACCAACATCATGAATATTAATGCAGTAGGTTGCAATTCCGATTGGTGACTAGCACAGGAAGTGCGATCACTGAACACCATATCTGTGACCTACTTTAAATAACGTAATTCTTTTTCCTTTTAAATGCAGCATGTTTTCGTAAAGGAATTTGGTACCCTGAACCACAGTTTACTCTCCAACAATTATTTTTTGTATTCACAATAGGAAGTGGTCGGTAATAGTTATATGCTGGCTGATGAAACAGAGCTGAATGAGAAGGAATGTATTGTGAGCAGGAGTGTGGTTGAGAACATGGGTGAGGCTGACTAGAAAAGGAGAGCTGGGTGTTCATGATGTCAAATGGGGAATGGGCGGTACAGGATAGTGATGTTTACAGATATGACATGGGGACTTTATTTTACCAGAGATCTTATCTTAACATGCTCTGGCATATTTTGAGACTTTTTTGTAACTGTAGATTTAATTGCCTTTTCATGTAGTTTCACTCTGCTCTTATCTTCCTTTGCGTTGTGAGCAAAGGGTATACACTATATTCTGATAGTCCCTTTTTATTTGCAGTGAATGTTGATGTATATTTCAGAATGTTTACTGAGGGAGGACACTGTTCGAGCTCGAGACAGCTCTGAAGTGGTTGCTAGAGCGGGAGTAGTGTCGGATACTGACTACCACAGAGGAATAAACATTGTTACTTCTTCATTCTATACCTCAAAAAGCTATTTAAAACACTTTGCAAAAGAAATTTGAATACCATAACATGTCAAGCAAAAAAGATGATGGTTATTTAGCGCAAAATGAAAAGGCACAGAGGATTCTTAAAATCAACAATATGACAAGTAATATGGCCATGGTTAGAATTAAAACAAGATAGGATTAAGGTGCCATAATATGCGATATGGGAGGAAACTAAAATCGTATAACATCATATCCAGAAAATCCCAAGAATTATACAATACACAATTGATGTGTTTTTATACACCCATGTCATACCCCTTTCTCTCTGGAGCAGACTAAGTGTAGCTACAACAGCCAATAGAACTTGATGAATTAAGGTTTGGTATGAGGACTTTGAATGTAAAAAAAAAATCCCAGACCATGTGGCATTAGTACTGATTATTTTAAACCTACTTGAGTTTTTTAACAGTCCTGTTTGGGGAAAACAACCTTCCCCTGAGATTACAAGGTTACTCCTAGTGAAAAGCCCATTTACCTTTATTCTGTGCTCGTCAGCCTCCAGTTGTCTAGAAAGATCTAATAATCTCACACTAAGCTCTCCCCGTTCTTCTAGCCCCTTGTCTTCAGAAAGTTTCTGCAACTTTTGCAAACAGTCCTTTGTTCTTAACAACTCCGCATCTGCTTCCTTAAGCTTTCTTGATGCATTCCTCTCTTGTTCCTGAGACTTCTTCAGTAGTCCTCTTAGTATCCGTACCTCACTATTATGTTGTGTTATAAGCTGATGCAAGTCATTTTCGGTACTTTCAAACTTTCCTAGTGCTTTAATATGCCTTAGCTGAAGCCTTTTTAAAATCTTGTTCTCCATGTCTATGGCTTCGAGCTTCTGCTGCTGCTCATAGAGTTCATTTTTAAGCTCTTTGATACGACGAAGTCTTGCTGATAATATACGTTGTGCCACAACATCCTTTTCACCACCGATCTGATGGTACTTTAGACGAGTGCTCTTCCATGACTGAGTTTTTTTCCACGAATATCTCATGCCTCCTGCAGGAATGGCAAAATACAATCCAAATCAATTTTCCGAATTTATGCCTGGTATAAAAATAAAATACCTTTATAAACAGAAAAATACAGAAACACTTTCCATGTGTGGCTAATGCCACTATTTGTACAGTAAACTAGCCAGCAACCACTGGGAGACATAAGAGTTTCTCAGCTAAATAAGATAATGAAAAATGTCCTGGCATTCGTAACAGAACGTTTTAATTCTATTAAGCACAAGGAGGCAAGGACTAAGCCATTCTTTCTTCGCTTTAGTAAACAGCAGTCATCTTGAAGATTCACAACAAAAAAGTCATTTCCCATAACACCTAGGTAAAATACGAAAATTCAATCATCCAATCAGGAAGCAGAATATCCTTCATATGCTTCTGTCCTCTCTCACTCGTCATCTTTCTTCCTGTGACCAAAGCCAGCAATGGAAAACTTTGCTCCTGTTTGGCCAACTCCGATCCTCCAAGAACCCAATGGATTAAGCTTAAATCACCGAGTTTCTCATAGCTGAACCAAAAAAACAATACAACCAGTAATAATACAAGGCACTGGAAAAGACAAACTGTTCTACTAGAACTTCCCCTCATGACAAATATTTAACAGAATTGAAAAGCATAGTACTTACATCCAAAGAATCACATCCTATATCTCTGGGTGGGCAATGAACACAGAGCGCTGGGTAGATTAATACTCGCCTCTGTATGCTTAACAGAATTGAAACTTTCCATTAAGAATGCTAGGAAATGTTTCATTCTATACCAGGACCCAGAGGCAAGGATTATACCAGTTTAAAGCTTATCTATCACTAGAGCCGCCATGGAGGGCATTGGTTTGAAATAGAACCTTTCAAAGGTCAAATCTGAAAACCAGACTGCTGCATTCATAATGTCCTCCAAGCGGGCTCCGAGAGCGAAGGCCTTTGACGCCATAGCCTCACTGGTAAAATGTGCTCTGAACTTTGGTTCCCGCCTCTGGCCTGGTCCATTGAACCCACAGGGCAGTGGTCGGAAATAGACCGCCTTATACAGTTTATGAAGGGAAGTGAGTAATTTCAGCTCCCCATGATGGCAGAGCTCCGGGAATTAGACTTTGTATGTCTAGAAACATGGAATGTGACCCCAAACAAGGTAAATGTTCTTCCCGTAATGTCCAGGGCCCAGACATCCAAGACCCTTCTGCATGATACTAGACCCAGAAGAGTGGGCACTTTTGCAGACAACTGCTTCTGATAAAGGTATTTGTTTCTAAGCCAGGAAAGGAACAGATTCATTACTGTGTTGACATAAAAAAAAAGAACTGAATACCTTGGCTCTGGAGGAAGAGATAATCTGTAGCCTTGGAGAAGCTTCTGGACCAAAGGATGTTCTCCCACTGGAAAACTCCCCACATGGGCATGCCCCGAAGAAATCACTGACCGATCTTTAGGCCATTCAGTCTGCCGCCAGCGAGGCTAAGAAATTCAAGATATGGACAACTTCTGTCTCCACAGACTCAAAGTCCCATTGCTGACACCAACCCAATTACTGAGACCACACTGACTTTGATCTTATCATCCACCCAAGCTCAGGAGAGGAGAACAGCAGCATTTTTCGAAAGTCCTGGGACTTGCCATCAAGACCTGTAATTCTCCACGCCATAAGTTTGAGGGTTCCGTTCATCGTTAGTTGCTGGGGAATTCCTAGAGGGATCCCAGAGGAGATTCTGACCCAGGGGAAGATGGTTTGAAAAATCACAAGAAGTTTCTAATAGAACCGGAAACCAAACTCGCAACTTCCACATCAGGGTCACTACCAGCAGATCCGCGAGCTGCCTGCTAGTATGCCCAACAAGTCTCATTAACATGGCAAAATTAAGAAAGGCATAACCCTTCTCCACCAACCAATCTAAGATGAAGGAGTTGGCCACTACCGTGCTGGAGACCGGTCTCTAACTGAAGTACCAGGGAAGTTGATGGTCCAGGTGGCACGCAAAGAGGTCTATTGTGCAGGTTCCCTACCAGTCTGAGAGTGCTTGAAACATGGCCGGGAGTAGTTGCTCGTATCCCGGAGGTGTCGTGATTGCCAATCCGCGACCTAGTTGCCCGTGAGCTGGAGTGTTACACCACCACCGACATATGGTGGTTCAGGCAGTACTTCCAGAAACTCTTGCCTTGATCCTCTAGGGCTCTGGACCTTATGCCCCCCAGATGAATAATGTAGCAGACTGCTGCTACATTGATTATTCTTAAGAGCACACAACATATGGGGCATTCTTGGTCCAGCATTTTACTGTGAAGAGCCCGCCATCACTTCAAGGCAATTGATGTGCTGGGATTGTTCTATGGCAGACCATCTGCCTCCAGTAGTGAACTCCCAACAACGCAACCCCCAACCAGTGCCACTAGCTTCGGACTTCATCACCAGGTCTGGTTGAGAACTGGAGACCGGATGCCCGTGCCAGGCTTCCTAGTGTGCGAGGGCGCAGTTAGCTTTGCCTACGGAGATATTTGCACGCTGGGCCAAGTCCGAAAGGAAATCCAGGGAGATGAGATCCACTGGTGAGTTACATCCTCCGCCATGTCCAGAATTTTGGTCAATGGCCCACTCATGTCCAGTAGCTCATCCTGATATGACCACCAGGTGCAGTCAATCCCCTTCTTCTGGTCCCCCACTTACTTGGTCAGAAGGGTGGCCATTCTGGGGTCAATTTCCAGTGTTAAGCCTACTTTGCCATCCAGCGAGGGTTGGGGGCATTCCTCCTGCAGGTGGTTGAGTATTTCCTTATCCAGGGGCTTGCAGAGCCTACCTGACACATACGTGGCCTCCTTATTGGCAGGGTTCCATTGGGGGAAAGGAGGGTGCATCAGTTCCTCAGGGCCAAGCATTCCGGATTGTGGTAAGGCCTGTCCCAAAGGGGGGGAGGTAGGGGGGAGGGGCTAGTCGTCAGGTGCCATTACCTGTTGTGGTCCAATTCCCTATGGGACCGCGTGTGGGATCCGTACAAGGCTGGGGTGGTACGGGAAGCAAATCAGACCCTGGTGTCTGCAGGTCACCTAATGCATCAGGCACAGTTGATAGTATGCAGCCCAGGATGGCAATATTAGCCTAGAAAATGTATCTAGGGCCACCATAGAATCTGAGGGCGCTTGCGCGGGTTCTCAAGGTTTGCGGCGGGCAGCCATGGAGGTAGGGGGCCGATGGCCCAGGTAGGTCTTCCCTCGGGGCGAGGGGTTGTAGGCATTTTGTGCCATAGCTAAAATCTTCCTCTCCAAGGGCACCACCACGTCCTAGACTGCCTTGTCAATAGAGGCATCTTCACCTTGCAGGAATCACCAGTAACTGGGAAATAGGATATCTCCTCTTCCTCAGCAAACAAGTTCACATATTCTTGCATTATTTATGGTGAGCAAACCCACTTTTTTTTTGCAGTTACAGAGGGCAATCAATAAACTCAGGGGAACCCAGAAGGGTAGAGGTAGCGAAAACGTTATAGTTATGTAATATGGGAGGCTGTAAGCCTCACGGAACACTATACACCCTTGTTTTAGATTGGACTAATCACACACTGCCTGAGACAGTGTTCATTTCAGTATGCAGCTGCTACCGTTGTAAAAGCGCTTCAAATATGGATCCCGGCGGCATAATGACTCCAAGCGGGATGGGGCACACCCTGCACCTATAAATGTGGTCGGAGGCACTTGACTGTCAGTCAGGGGAAGAGCTGAAGCGTGCACCGATCCGCGGAGGCTGGCAGAAGCACAGGTTTCAGAAGTCATGAGGGGCTCATGCCCTATAGTACCCAGATATCCACTTTGCGCCTGCCTCGTGGCTCGCAAAGGCCGAACACTAATTATCCTATTGATCCAAGTGGCCGCAAAAGAACGATAAAGCATGCCGCTATCCATACATAGTCAAAACAACCAGTAAAATAAGGGCAGTATGATACTGAATTGGGAACGGGGAACAGTGGTACCAATACTTATCTTTACGGCTGCAGCAGTGAAGGAAGAGGACTAGTGAGATAGAGGACAGGAACATATGAAGGTTATCCTGATTCCGGATTGGATGATGGACTTTTATTCTTTTCCCTAGGTTTTATGGGAAATTAAGTTTTTTGTTGTATGTCTTCAAGATGGGTGGTGTTTAATAAAACAAAAAAGAATGGCATAATCCTTGCCTCTGGTTTCCGACACAGAATTACATTTGAGATCTTCAATCACAAAGACGACATGTTTCAAAGTTTGAATAAATGTTATTCTGTATATTATGTTTGAAGTTCTTCCTAAAAATTATAACCAGGTCACTTTATTTTCCAATGCACATAAGGCATGTACAGATCATCAAGGCTCCATGTCCAGAATTCTATCTCCACATTTCTAAAACTCAGAGGTGGCTCCTCCGCAATGGTCGAGAAGAGTAGCCTGATTGGCTCTGGGCCAGCATCTGAAAAATAAAACAATATTTTATAATGGTTTTATTTTTTTAGCTGCTGGCTGAGCCATCGCTGTAGGGGGGTGGGGGCATGGCCGGGCCATCAGAAGGGAGGGGGAGGAGGAGTGGTGTGAACACTTCTAAGTGCGCATGACTGTTTGGCTTGCCGTCTTAGGCCGGCCACACAGACATGTGCAGTTAAGTTTCTCCAACCCAGCTGTATTACACAGCCGAATTGGAGAAACAGCACAGACTCCTTGTCCCTGAGCGAACATCAAACTAGCTCACTCAGGCCAATCCCAGCTCTGCTCTTATGGTATTGGTAATAACTTGAGAGCAGTACTTGAGAGCAGTACAGGGATTGCACAGGGAGTCTAAGATGCTGTCCCAGTGTTTTGTGAGCAGGAAGCAGCAAATTGAGGCACGAGGCCGGCAGCTTCAGGTAAGTCTTATTTTTTTTGTTTGTTTTTAATCCACCTAGCTGCCCACGATCGTGGTACCCCACCCGCACACCCCATGCGCTGCCACCTCCATCACTTTCTGATTATGGCGGCTGCCACTTCTAGAACTGTTAAGCAAGACACAATGATTATCCATTATTTGTGATAGTAAAAATATGTTTTAACGTTATTTGTGTTAATAAATGTTACAACAAGGAACAAAGATGGAAAAGTAATATATGTGTATTGCCCATGTGTATTAACAATGTGCAGGAAGTCACAGCTCGTTAAATTATTTGATAACTATTCAAACTCCCACTCAACAACCATTTACTATAGGCCTCAAGAACAGGAGCAAGGATGAGTATATATTTGTTTTCTCTTTTGTTAAAAAACAGAAAAACATCGAGAGTACACGTTCATGTTATTTCTTTTTTTTATTCAAGTGTAAAAGCAGGAGTTTTGAACAGAATCATGTAAGTGAATAAATATGAAGATACAAGATCACAATTATTTCTTAATTTAGGTAACATCATAACATGGGCATTGCAATTAAACAAAATTACCCAACTACTAGCTGTCTTTCAGTTAAAAATTGTCTTAATTTTCTCCCAACTTAGATGAAAATGATAACACATACAGGGATGCATGGAGAAGGAGATAGGCTTGTTGTTTTCTTGTTATTCTGGATTCCAGGCAAGCCGTTGCCCAGAAAGCTTTAATTTCCATGTGCTGTGTGATTAGTGTATTATTGTCATCTAGATGTAGATTGTAGAGTACTAGTTCAGGACTTACTACTATTGTATCTAGACTTCGAAAATACTGTACTCGTGGTTCTCTTTCTTGCCCTTATGGTAGCTGTTGTAATTATAACACAGTACTAATACATCTTTCCAAGTTTAATGGCAGAGAAACCTTCAGCAATGAACATTCTAACTGCCACAGTGTAACATTCCATACTGTAAATGATAAGCTGTAAAACCCATATTATAAACACATTCCCTCCCTTTCAAACAACAAAACAAAAGAAAACAAAGCAACACAAGATAATTTTTTTTTTGTCTTTTTTTTTAAAATCTGTTTATTGATTTTCAAAACAAGTAAGTACAACCATCAGGAATGGTAATACAACAATACCAGTACATTCCCGCATCCGTCATCCCAACATGCATGTTATCAGTTAGACATCACTATAATCTTTAAATTTATCTGGTAATATTGAATCAGTGCGCACGTGTCCCATGTTAAACCTGATATAAGTTGTGGTAATAACATTCGGTTTCATGTAGATTCCGGGGTTTCCACATGTTGCAAATAGTTCGTTAAATAAGTCCAATAGTCTTTTGGTCTAGATCTTGCTGGTAGCTCTTCTTCGTAAGTCAGCAATTGAGTCTTACAGTGCGCTAGGTCTTTTAGCCACTGTTTTGTGGTTGGTACTCTCGTGCCGCCCCAACATTGCGATATTTGCCTTTTAGCTAGCAACAGGGAAATTGCACAGTATTTACGTTTCCCCGCTTTGATCCCTTGCAGCAGGCCCAATAAACACAGTTTAATAGTGCAGTCAATCTCTATTCCCACCATCTTCCGAAGAATTGTAATCACTTGCCCCCAATAGTCTTGTATGTTCGGGCATGACCAGGCCAGGTGCATAAAGTTTGCGTCCTGTTCCCCACATCTTTTACATTTGGCATCCTCCCGCAGCCCAAACCTGTGTAGACGTGATGGGGTGTGGTATGATTGATGTAGGTATTTCAGGTGCAGAATGCGTAAATTGCCATTTGAGGTGAGGAGCCTGATCAGTGTACATGAGGTGTACCATTCTTTTTCAGTTAGTGGGTCAGGTAGGGACTCATTCCAGCGCGCCCATGCTTTATTTTATGTGAATGGGATCTCGCTTTGGATCTGTTTGTATAGCCGGGAGACTAGGTGTGTCGAATTGGAAGAGGTGATGACAGATTGTAGTGCGTCTAAGCAGGGGGGTTCAGCCGGGTAATTCGGGTACAGATCGCGAATTGCTCTTTGCAGCCTATAATACGTGAAGCGGAACATGGCTGTTTGATTGCTGATATAAGATAACTCATCTATATTTCTGAATACGCCATCCTGATAAAGATCTCCAAACTTGTCAATACCTGCCTGTTTAAGAAGATCCATACCTACTTGTTCATTAGTGACAGAAATCTGGGGGTGATGGTGTAACGGCAGCGCGGGTGCGTAGAGAGGTGTTTTGTGCGTTAGGCGGCCAATGGAGCTCCAGGCGGCCACTGTTGCGTCGATTGTGTTAATATCCGCCGCGTGTAACGGTGGGCGTTTGTGCGTGATTACCGCGGTGAGTGGTATCGGAAAGGCGTCCCCTTCCTCCACCGCTGTGTGCGTTAGATAAGGAACTGTGTAATACCAGTATGTGATATACTGTGCCTGGGCACAGAGATAGTACAAGTAAAAGTCAGGAACACAGAAGCCACCCCTCTCATATGGCAAAGTTAAAGTACGTAGATCTACTCGTGCCTGTCTGCCTGCCCAGATGAGTTTTAGGACCATCGAGGTTATGTTTTTGAACACCGTCTTCGGGGGTGTGATTGGTATGTTGTTGAACAGGTATAGGAGCTTGGGGAGGACATTCATTTTGACTATGGCAATACGGTCGGCTAGTGATAGTGGTAGCTGTATCCACCGGTCAACCTGGCCATTCAATTTCTCCAAACCCTACCATAGTTCGTGCGGATAACTTCTTCAGGGTCTCTGCTGTACCAAATCCCTAAATATCGGACCAGATCCGTTTGCCAATCTAGTGGGAAGTCTATGGTGTGTCGTGTCATGGTGTCTGTTAGAGGGATTATAACAGATTTGTCCCAATTAATCTGCAAACCAGAGTGTCTGCCAAATTTGATATATTCGCGTAGGATCGGGTTCATGTTTTGTTCTGGGTCTCTGATGTATAACAGCATGTCATCTGTATACATAGAAATATGCAGCGGTCGGCTTGGGAAATGTAGAGCTGAGTGATTATATGATTGTCTGATGATGCACGCTAGTGGTTCCAGCGCGAGCGCGAATAACAATGGGGATAGGGGACAACCCTGTCTCGTACCTCGGCCAATGCGGAAGGGGTCTGACATATACCCGTTTACCCGGACTCTGGCTACAGGATCTGTATACAGGAGTTGTACCCATGTTATGAACCGTGGTGGAAAACCCATTCGCTGGAGTATTGTAAGCAGGAATGGCCATTCAATGGAGTCGAATGCTTTGGCAGCATCCAGCATGACTGCAACCGCTTTAGTGTCAGAGGTTAAGTAGTGGGAAAGCGCGAACAATGTTCTCGTGTTGTGGGAAGTTGCTCTTGTGGGTATGAACCCTGCTTGGTAAGGCAATATTAAATTAGTCATCAGGGGCTGTAGCCTGACCGCCAATAATTTGGCCAGTATTTTCGAGTCTACGTTTAGTAACGATAGGGGCCGGTAGGAGTCACAGCAGTCAGGATCTTTGTTGGGTTTTAGTAGTGTTATTAGTACCGCTTCCCGTAGTGATGGAGGAAGTACGGTCTGATCAAATGCATTTCCATACATGGCAACTAGGTGTGGCGCAAAGGTGTCTGCGTATGTTTTATAAAATTCGCAGGTAAACCCGTCTGGGCCGGGTGCTTTGCCATTAGGCAAGGAACGAATGACGCCCAACACTTCTTCTATTGTAATTGGCATCGCTAGGTATTCACGTTGTTTGTCCGATAACCAGGCTGAGGAAAATTGAATTTTGCCTTGTCATGTGTCCCTACGTGTTCCCCATTATATGTTATATGTGCATGATTAATATGCATATATCCCCCCTGCCCGAATAAAGACGCAATTATAGTTGTGTCCAACGTTAATATGCCAGTTATCCCGTTCTCGTGAAAGCAACAGGTATTAGGCCTATGTTGCCAACGTTTTACATTGTGCATGTTAATTCATCGAATTGTTCCCATTTTCTAGGCCTCAAAGGGCCTGAACACCAGATTCAAGCTCCAGTCTCCTGAACCCACTCCGAGGAGCGATGCAGCCCCTCCCGCATCCCTGACCCTTCACTTACTCTCTGCCAAGCAGCGCGGTGCCCGGCCCGGCCTGCCTGTCTGCCAAGAATATGTTATGCCTCTAGTTATCAGTTCAGCTCCCCGGCTTCACATTCCTAAGCTAACGAACCGCATAAACATCATCAGCTATAGTCTAGTCTTCCTGTCTCCATGCAAGAGAATTACTGAATTAATATCCATAGAAGATTCATAGCACACGCAATACATGAAGAATATATGCATGCACCAGCCTTAGTGTCAAGTAGCCTTTACCCTGATGACATTTAGATTCTATCAACATGTTCTCCAAACACGAGATATCAGATATGCTATAGGCACATGTCGTCCTGACATCCCAGACTTTAGTCTCCTCTTCTAGTGCAGAAGTCAGAGCCCCCAGTTCTCCCTAGTTACACGTCATGGTCCGTTTGCGCGCACCAGTAGGTTAAAGGTTCCAGCTGCCCAGGTAGCCCCCTCCATGTATCCACCCATTCATGACACTTCTGTGACGTCTACATCACATGTCTTCGTGCACGCCCTGTGCACGCCTTCTTTGTACGCCCATGTGTTCTTATCTTACGTTTGTCACTTGTTACGCCTACTGTATTCAATGCAATTGTAATGTTTTACTATATATACTATGTACTGTTAATGAGACGTTGCAGCTGCCATTCCATTCCATTCTGTCACAGGCTGTTCCGATCCTGTCCCTTCCCTTGTGTCAAATTAAAGCCTGTTCAACTCAGATACCTCGGATCCTGCCTCTTATTTATTGAGCTATCTGTTTTAGTTAATGTATAGAAAAATAGTACCGGTAATTAATTATTTATTTACCACATATATGGCGCCCGATTAGGGACGAGCCCCTTCCCCACGCGCCGGAGATGTAACGCAGGCCCCCTGACCCTTCTACAGCCGTGACGGAACTCTACCGTGCACGTGCAGATATTTCTGCTTCATCAAGTCTCCCTCAGGCCCACGGAGGAGACGGAGACTGCGGTCCGGCATCCAGACGAGGCGGTGAGGAATGCGGTTCGTCCCGACCAGAGCCCAAGCCGAGAGAGCAAGGTCCGAGGTATCCGGAGGCCCACCTGTTTCCGAAGCCCGAAGTAATGCGTAGTAACCAGACGTCGTAGCGGTCCAGTCCAGTCCGAGGCCTTCAGTTCTGCTTCCCGGTGAGTACCGTTGCTGGGGGAGTATCTAGACGGGGTCATTAGTTTGTCTCCGGTCCGATGGGTTTGGGTACGCAGATCCAGTCCGACGTGTCCATCTAGGTGGATACGGTATGACGTGTCTCTTTATGAGACCGGTATGTTCTGTACTGTTTTAGCAGTGCATCCAGTAATTCTAGTAAGTCCGTTCTCGAGAAATTCAAGTATTGTGGTTTTCAATGTATCAATGTATCAGGTAGTATTCTGTTCGAACTGATATTAATGTGCTCTTGATGTCGTGGTATGAATGATTGTTTTGCTATTCATTATTGTGTTTATTGTTTATGTTTTCAAATTCTAGTACGGTTCAAATATGCCGCTGTTTTCTAAGTTACGTCAGATAAAAACCAGAAAAGGGTTACTCGAAGAGTCAGTTCCTGTCCCTCCTAGGGACAGTCCTGGACATTTCATGTATCATAAGCATGGCTTAGATGCCATACTGTATCTAGATTTATGGGTGGATTACACCAAACATCTTGAAGAGAAATATAGATGGCCTGTATCAGGTACATGGGATGCCGAGTGCATCATGAGAGTAGAAGAAGCATTATGGAAAAAGAAAGCCAGACAGTCCCAGAAAGATGCCATAGAGTTATGGCGTAAAGAATCCCATAAAAGATCCGAAAAAGAATTCAGAAAAGCAGAATTAAGTAGAGAATCCTCTGAAAAAGCCCAAGAAAGGGAATTAATCGAAGAAGGTGAACGAGTTAGAGCAGAACAGTCAGACAGACAGAGAAATGCCCTTACTAAAGGTATGTATCCTCTTCTCGCCGAGGGTTCGCCGAAGGCGACCCCGGAAGTACCCTGTAATTTACCGCCACCATTGGTCCCGACTAAGCTACGTCATAAACCGACTGCAGCTGAAATTTTCCTTTTGTCCTATTTGGACGATACAGTCCCAGAATATGCAAATCCTATTCCGCCTGCCCAACTTCAGCACCCTGTTAATAATGTAATTACTGTTCCTCCAGCCACTGGTCCCGGGAACCCCGTTAATGTGCCAGTACCCCCGGACCCGCCCACATTACGTGTGCCCGTTTTGCCAGTCACCTTACCAGCACGTTCAGTATTAACTGACGATTCCAGTTCAGGAGGAGCAGGGGGAGGTACTCCTACCACCCCACCTCAAACAAAACGACTGACGCTGAGAGATGCAGCGTTACAACACACGCCAAAGGTAGCTACGTACGAAGCCCTCAAAAAGTTCCTTACTGATAGTAAATATGATTGTAGATATGATCCAGTGCCAGGCGAAGATCACATGATCTTGTATTCCGTACGTTTACGACGAGTTGCAAACTTCTTGATCACTATATCAGATATGAAAGAACATCTGGACAGAATATATCATTTTATCCGAACAGGGGAGAATCCAGAAAGTATTCACGAAGCTATGGCACACAGAAAGGTCGAGATTCAAAGTATGATTTTACAGTTCTTGATAAATTGTTTAATAAGAGAGCAAGATCATCCTGATAAAGAAAAAGACGAGATGAAAGTCCTGACAAGATGGAGCGACAATATAGCAGACGGAAAACACAAGACACAGAATAGTATAGAAACCATGTACAGAAAGATCCGTAAAGAAATTATAGGAATACACGAGAGGGAGAAAGCAAGAATAGTAGCAGACAAAGAGAATGACTCTTCAAGTGAAGAGGTAGACAGCGAGAATCCCACCAGAATAGCGTATGTAGGTAGAACGAGATTTTCCGACCGACATTCACGCCTAGACTACAAGAAAGCTTTTCCTTCTCCTGTACCAGAACAGTGTTCTCTTGAACAAGTATTCCAGGCTACAGATAAAGTTCTGAAATTACGAATAGGTTACAGTGAGCTTAGTACCATGCATGAACAAGAACTAGCCCGATCAGCAGTCCGATGGACTAGTGATTCTACCACGTTTCCAGACGAAGTAGTGGCTCAAACGTTTCTGAAGCTGCCCCCAGCCGAGCAGCGACTGGTGGGTATGTACATGATCCAGCACCTCATTACACAGTACGAGAGTCAGCATTCTGATCCAGGTCCGTTATATAATGTACTGAACGAGTTACTCCTAAACCGATGGAAAGGTCTAGGTACCGATTTAATTAGTGTCATTTTAGAACAGCGCCACAAATACAGAACGTTCCTGAATCCGCATTTTGTTCCTGTTTCACCCCCATTCTACATAGATAGACAGAATCCGTTGCGAGAAGTGCATCCTGTTAAGGGAACGGGGGGTGAGCTCGAACGAGTATTTGTTTACACCCCTATAACGAAAATAGAACTTCTAGAAATGAAAAAGTTAATACCCTGTCACGATAAAGATCCAGCAGGGTTCCACCGTGAATTAAAAGACATGCTCCGTATGGGAGAATACACGTATCCCGATATCATTAAAATGTTAAAGGTCCTGTTGCCTGCGGGCATATATGAAAAACTTAAAGAAAAAGAATGGGAGGTGGGAGAGAAAAAGATAGATTGGACCGCGTTAGAGACTGAAGATAACACACGAGTTCCAGGTACCGGTCTTGGGGAAAAAGCTAAAGCATTGCCCGAGTTGTTAATACAAGTCTTGCCAAGATTACTAGCTACGAAAAAGGAAGATTGGGATGCCATCTCAGCCTGTAAACAGAAACAAGATGAAGATACTAGTGATTTTTATTCTAGATTTGAGAAATGTTTCATTATTAATAGCGGTCTGAAAACAAGTAGTGAATCGTATCCGCATCTTTTTGTTACCAAACTAGTTGAGAATTCTTTACCACAAGTTAAAAATCGAGTACTGAAAGTCGAAAGTACCTGGCAAGCTAATACTCCGTCACAAATGCTCCAGATGCTACAGTATCACCAGAACAGAATCAGGGAGGAGCAGGAACATGAAAGGAGACGTATGAAAGACACGAAAATGAAAGTACTAGTTGCACAGTCTGTTCCACCAGATAGTCAGAAGAAGGGTCCGAATCAGACTAGTCATTCTGCAGCTCCCGTTAAAGGGACCTGCAATTACTGTAAACAGCCAGGTCATTATATAAATGAATGTGCAGTTCTGAAACACAACATAGCTACTGGTAAGACGAAAGAGAGACCACGTCCTCCTAGACAAGAACATGTTCCGCAGAATTCCCAGCCACCGCAGAACGCACAACAGACAGTTACAGTACCGCAGCCTATAGCTGCCACACAACACGTTACACAGCAGATGTACCAGTATGCACAGTCAGATTATCCAGAATATCAGCAGTATTCATGAAACAGCCTAGAGAGGGAGGTTGGCTTGCCTCTCATCGAGGTTCCTGTAGATCAAGAGGGTCCCTATGTATACAGTCAAGTATTAGGGAAAGACAGAAAGTTTCTGATTGATACAGGGGCAAGTAGGACTACCATCAGTCATGACGAGGTTCCAGGGGCTCCGCTCTCAGGCTCAAGAAACGTTTCCCTGGGATTTTCAGGAAAGCCTATTGTTAATGAAATATCGAAACCAGTTTCCCTAGAAGTTGGTCCATTGTCCCGAACTACAGACTTGTTACTTACGAAATCCTGTCCCGAAAATTTACTAGGTATTAAAACATTGAAAGAATTAGGAGCGGTCATATGCTGTTCCCCAGAAGGTGTGAGATTGTTTTTACGTGATTTTAAAGGTCATTATGTGTTACGTGATTTTGATCCAAGATTATTGAATGTACCACAGCATTTATGGGCGCAAGGTCCAACTGATGTAGGTTGTATGCACATTACGCCCTATCGTGTCACTCTGAAACAAGGTGTTGTATTACCACGAATCCGACAGTACAAGTTGCCACCTGAGGCTGTAGCAGCCTTATCGAAAATCATTGACGAGCTCATTGCTCAAGGAGTAGTTGTAGAAACTGACTCCAATGTATGTAATTCTCCTATCATTCCGATTCTTAAACGTACTGATCCAAATGCACCTCCAGTTTATCGATTAGTGATTGACCTTCGAGAACTTAATAAATGTATCATACCCCAGTACCCAGTGGTTCCAGATATTTCTTCCCTATTGACTGCCATTGATTCTGAAGCTACGTTCTTTACTGTTATTGATCTCAAGAACGCATTCTTTAGTGTCCCCATTCATCCAGATAGCCAGTTTCTTTTCGGATTCTGTTTAAATGGAAGAAGCTATAAATTCACACGAGCTCCTCAAGGTTTCACAGAAAGTCCTAGTATTTACAGTCAAGCACTTAAAAGACAACTAGACAGTATTCACATGCCAACTGACACTGCCCTGCTCCAGTATGTCGATGATCTATTGATCACAGCCCGTACAGACCGTGACTGCGAACGTGCGTCACTCACAGTCCTGTATTTTCTGGCCGAGATGGGGCACAAGGTGTCCCCTTCGAAACTGCAATTCTGTGTCCAACAAGTGGTATACCTTGGACACTTGTTGTCCAAGAGGGGTAGACAGTTGACACCAGACCGTATCCAGTTAATAGCACATCTTCCACAGCCCAAGACACAAAAGGAGGTACGAGCTTTTATCGGCCTCACTTCTTACTGCAGACAATGGATTCCTCAGTATGCATATCTAGCCAAGCCACTGATACAGTTAACGACACAGGAGGCAGCGACATCGACTGTCCTCCCTTGGACCCAGGAACATACACTTGTTTTCAATGAATTAAAGAAAGCTTTATGTAATGCACCTGTATTAGCGACACCGAACTACAGTAAGCCTTTTACACTTTTTGTTACTGAACGCAATGGTACAGCATTGTCTGTCCTCACGCAAGATCAAGCAGGACAACACAAGCCTTGTGCTTATTTTTCTAGCACATTAGATCCGGTAGCCCAGGCTTTGCCTGCATGCCTCAAGTCAGTTGCAGCCACAGCTCTAGCTAT